>NW_015506166.1:37717-117409 GCF_001515645.1 Sinocyclocheilus grahami
TGGCTGTTCACAGAGTGCTGTATCAAAGCATATTAAATGCAAAGTTGACTGGAAGGAAGAAATGGGGTAGGGAAAGATGCACAATCAACAGGGATGACCGCAAACTTGAGAATACTGTCAAGCAAAGCTGATTCAAACACTTGGGAGAGCTTCACAAGGAGTGGACTGAAGCTGGAGTCAGTGCATCAAGAGTCCCCACGCACAGACATCTTCAGGAAAAGGGTTACCAAGCCACTTCTGAAATGGAAACAACGTCAGAAGCATCTTACCTGGTCAGTGCTTCAAAGTCCTCTTTTCAGATAAAAATCAATTTTGCATTTCATTTGGAAATCAAGGTCTGGAGTCTGGAGGAAGACTGGAGTGGAGAGGCACAGAATCCAAGCTGCTTGAAGTCCAGTGTGAAGTTTCTGAAGTCCGTGATGATTTGGGGTGCCGTGACATCTGCTGGTGTTGGTCCATTGTGTTTTATCAAGTCCAAAGTCAATGCAGCCATCTACCAGGAGACTTTGGAGCACTTTATGCTTCCATCTGCTGACAAGTTTTATGCAGATGCTGATTTCCTTTTCCAGCAGGACTTTAGCGCCTGCCCACAGTGCCAAAATCACTTCCAAGTGGTTTGCTGTCCATGATATTACTGTGCTTGATTGGCCAGTCAGCATGCCTGACCTGAACCCCATATGGAATCTATGGGATATTTTCAAGAGAAAGATGAGAAACAGTCGATCCAACAATACAGACGAGCTGAAGGCTCAATAGTGCCTCAGCAGTGCCACAGGCTGATCGCTTCCATGCCACACCTCACTGATGCTGGAATTTGTGCTAAAGGAGCCCCAACCAAGTATTGAGTGCATAAATGAACATACTTTACAGAACTTGAACTTTTCAATTCTGCTAATCCTTTGTTTGTTTGTTTTTTATGAAAACACCAATAAAAACACCATAAAACAGTTTCAAAAGTTTTTAATGCATTTTAGCTAATGCATTAACTAATGTTAACAAATGTAAAGTTTTACTAGATTTCTAATCAAGCGCCGAACAGAGGGCACATTACAAGTTTAATCAAGAATCACTTTGGGATCCAAACGTGAATGGGATTGAATCTTGCACGCCATCAACAGTCCTTAGATCATTTCATCTCAGCTGATCAAATGCAACTGAAGTCTGCTGAAATCCTGAAGCATATAAAAAAAATAAAAATGATGCCGCTGTGCTGACAGAATTTCCAGTCTGCATAATATTTGTCAGGTCAACAGATATTGAAGTTGAATTTCCGCAGATGATTAGTGTGTATGTATTGATAATCCGTGAGAGCCTCTTGACTAGGGCTGCCTGCGGGGTTGTAGAGAGTAGGGCCAAAGCGAGAGTGCCATGTGGCACCTGGGTCATACAGCTGCAGGCCTCCTGAGCCCCAGACATGCACACTCATAATACACACTCCTGCTCTCCAATGGGCCCCTATTTGCACTCACACATAATTCCTCGTCCATGCTCATAAACACGTACGCAGTGTGCCGGTGTACTTGAAGAAACAAACACGCTCAAAAGATCATGTGGTCGACAGAGATAAACAAGACACAAACCGACTGGCACATGCAATTAATAAAATCATTAAAATAGTGTGTGTGCTCTATTCTATTTTTCATATACAGTGACCCAATGTATTTTGACACTTGAAAGACATGAAATTAAAATTCATCCTACAGAGCTGGTAATATTTTTTTAATGTTTTATTTTTTTTTTAAGATGCGTCTTATGCTCTTCAAGGCTCACTAATGCTTTAATGAACAAAAATACAATAAAGACAATATTGTAAAATGTTATTAGAAATTTAAATAAATGTTTTGTTTTTGTTATATTTAAGTGTTTGATGTCCATTCAGTGTCCAGTGTCACATGATCCTTCGGGAATCATTCTAATATGTTGATTTGCTGTTCAAGAAACATTTCTTATTATTATCAATGCTGAAAACAATTGTGCTGCTCAAAATTTTTGCGGAAACATTTGTGGACATACATTTTTTGTCAGGATTATTTAATGATTAGAAAATTAATAATAAAAAAAACAGGATTGATTTGAAACACAGATCTTTTGTAAGATTATACAGGCGCATCTCAATAAATTAGAATGTCGTGGAAAAGTTAATTTATTTCAGTAATTCAACTCCAATTGTGAAACTCGTGTATTAAATAAATTCAATGCACACAGACTGAAGTAGTTTAAGTCTTTGGTTCTTTTAATTGTGATGATTCTGGCTCACATTTAACAAAAACCCACCAATTCACTATCTCAACAAATTAGAATACTTCATAAGACCAATAAAAAAAACATTTTTAGTGAATTGTTGGTCTTCTGGAAAGTATGTTCATTTACTGTACATGTACTCAATACTTGGTAGGGGCTCCTTTTGCTTTAATTACTGCCTCAATTCGGCGTGGCATGGAGGTGATCAGTTTGTGGCACTGGGTGATATTCTAATTTGTTGAGATAGTGAATTGGTGGGTTTTTGTTAAATGTGAGCAAAAATCATCACAATTAAAAAAACCACAGACTTAACTTACTTCAGTCTGTGTACACTGAATTAATTTAATACACGAGTTTCACAAATTGAGTTGAATTACTGAAATAAATTAACTTTTCCACGACATTCTAATTTATTGAGATGCACCTGTAAATGTCTATATCGTCACTTTTGACCAATTGAATGCATCCTTGCTGAACAAAAGTGTTAAATAAAAAATAAAAAAATAAAAATAAAAAAAACTTACTGACATTATATGTTTCTCATAACTGCTACTTTCTATCTTGTAGTGTGACTTTGTCACAATTACAAATTTGTTCCTCAAAATTGCGAATTTCTACATCACAGTGCAAGGTCTTATTTCTTGTTTTAAACTTTAACAATAATAAACAATAAACCTAATGCAATGAAATTACATTTAAAAGAGTTGCTGAATATGTTTAGAGGCCACTGTACAGTATGCCACATCCACTAAGCAAACACAAGCTCCACATCCTCATTTTCTCTCATCTCTAACAGCATTTATCTCATCGTCTGGTCTTTCCTCCCTCTCTTTCCGCTCTGCTCTAACAGTGCTGGCACCTGTCACAGTTTGGCGTCTCTGTGTTGGATGCAATCAGATGTGGTGTCAGTCAGTGGCCTCTGTCTGGCCTTCGGCCCCAGTCTATCTGCCCTGCACTGTAGAAGGAAGCGTTCCATCTCATCGTCTCCCCTGCCTCCTGCCTCGTCCTCTTACGCTCCCTCCTTCCTGTCACCCCAAACCCAGCCCCGGCAGAGGCCATATGGTATCTTCTGCCCCCCTTCCCCAGCCCCGCCCCTCTCCGCGGTGCACCAAGACAAATCTCTCACCCCCTGAGCCATGCTGTCTCACATTCCTCTGTTCTCTTCATCCTGCCATCCTCTCTTCCTCTGCGCCTCTAGGTCTTAGCTTGCTGCTATCTTCCCTCTGGATGCACACAGGCGCTGTGTTAGTCTGGACGGGGGGTTGTGTAAGGAAGCACAAAGGAAGTGGAAGATGAAGATGTTAGATTATTGTAGAACAACACTATTATACTGTGGTAATACTTATAGAAGTTGTTCATACAGAAATTAAATTTCTATCATCATTTACTCCTCATTGTGTTACAAACCTGTATCTCTGTGGAATGTAAAAAGGAGATTTCTTTATTTGCGATGAATCTTAGCCAACTGAAAAAGTTCTAAAAGTGTCCGAAATTTTGGGTCCTGCAGTGTGACAAACTGAACAAACAAACTGAAGGAACAAATTGAAGCACAGTAATTAGAGACATAATTCAAATGTTAAAGGGTTAGTTCACGCAAAATTTTAAATTAGCCTGTGTTTTACTCACCCTCGAGGCATCATAGATGTATATGACTTTCTTCTTTCAGACGAATCCAATCGGAGTTATATTAAAAATGGTCCTGGCTATTCCAAGCGTTATCAACAGTCTACAAGTCGTCCAATAAAGTGTGCACACCCATAATAAAACGTGCCTCACACGGCTCCGAGGCATGAATAAAGGTCTCCTGTAGCGAATCCATGCGTTTTTGTAAGAAAAATATTAGGGCTGCCCCCTAATAGACGACTAACCGTTAGTCGACCAGAATTGGCTTGGTCAACCAAAATTGTATTAATCGCTTAGTTGCAGAAAAAAAAAAAATCCACACTGGCGAAGACAAGACACGCAGATCGTTAAGGGCTGGTCTGTGTGTTAGTACATCGGGCAGGACATCCAATTGCTCCTCTATCATTCATCGACCTCAAATATGGCTTATCATCTGAAATATGTTAGTAGCAGCAACTTTACATGGCCGCTCAATCTAATGTTAACCTAAAAAATGTGCGCTGTTCAAATGTCTGCGTGGAGTGTGGAAGCTGTACAGTAGCGCACTCACTGCAGGACAGATGGAGGCGCCGGTGCGACTGCAATGATAACACTTGGAATAGCCAGGACAATTTTTAATATAACTCCGACTAGATTCGTCTGAAAGAAGAAAGTCATATACATCTATGATGCCTCGAGGGTGAGTAAAACACAGGCTAATTTCATTTTTGGGTGAACTAACCCTTTAATACTTGCTTGTCTATATGACTTGACAGACAATACAACCATTTGAAATAACTGTTTCTTGTTATCAGTGACATTACTGTCAGGGATAAACAGCATCCAGAATTGAATTGACAATTTGAATTCAAGGAAGATGACTTAAAATAATTAAAATTCCAATTGTGGTCAAATCAGTTCAAATACTTCCACATTTAAAAGGAGCTAATTCTAAAATTCTGAATTTTGATCAACCCTACAAGGGCTTGCTTGGGTTTGTGTGGTACCATTTCAATTTTGTGAGACTCAATTAATGATGTAAAGATCTGCCAATCATGCTAAGATGCTTTATTGTACAGTGTGATATAAATAAAAATGACGTTACATAGATTGCCTTCAGCTTTGTCCCAAGATGCCACGGGGGTCATAATGTACAATCTGACAAGCACCGAACATAAGGGAGAAAACACACAGTATGCATTGCTTTAGGCAAAAGGTTTTTGCTGCTCTTTTACATACACTGAAAGTGAATGGGGACAGACACTATCAAGCTCCAAAAATCACATAAAAGCACTTTAAATGCTGTATTCTTATTTGAATATGATGCGCTTGCTTGAATATGCGGAAGTGTAAATGAGATTTGACAACTAGGAGATTTGGAAGGACAAGAGGATAAGTAAATAATGGCAGAATGGTCATTTTTGTCTGAACTATTAATTTACTTTGTAAATAACAGAAAGAATATATGCCTGAGATATAAATGTGAACATTTACTCCATTCCAAATAGAAAACAATATGCATATTTTGTCAAATGAAAACAACAACTGTTGCAAAAACCACTGGAAGCAGTCTCTGCATGCTCTCCCTCAGAGATTCATCACTGCAAGAGTTCAGCCATTTCAGTGAAATATCTGCTTAGTTTTACAAAGACACACACACTCAAAACATTTTCTCTGGCACACAGATCGCTATTTCACCTGAAGATTTATGAGTGTGTCGAACAGAAGTGTGAGCGTTGTGTGGATCCCTGTCACAGTGCCACCGATGGGAAAGAGTAAGCACAGGAACCATAAACACCACTGGGGCCACCTCTAATGAAGGGTGAGACAGGGCCAGAGACCTCCCCAATCACTCACTCACTCACAAACAAGCATATAAAGACTACAGCTCTAGGCAATTCACACAGGACATAATACTGTGTTCCACTATTTCCATCTGTATTTATATATACACACTACCGTTCAATTTGGTGGGACCAGTACAATTGAATACTTTTAATACTTGTATTCAGCAAAGATGCATTCAATTGATCAAGTGTGACAGTAAAGTGAAATTTATAATCTTACAAACAAATGCTGTTCTTTTGAACTTTCAATTTCAACTTTCAATTTTAAAAGATCACAGTCTCTGCAAAAATATGAAGCAGTACAACTGTTTTCAACAATGATAATAATAATTATTAAAAAAATAAAAATCTTGCGCACCAAATTAGCATATTAGAATGATTTCTGAAGGATCAAGTGACACTTACTCAGCATTTCAGAGTAATTATGCTGAAAATTCAGCTTTGTCATCACAGGAATAAATTACACTTATTACAAATACTTTTAAACTGAAAACAGTTATTTTAAATTGTAATATTTTATAATAAGGCTATTACTGTTTTCACTGTATATTTGATCAAATGTCCACACCACAACTATAACAATAATGACACAAAGGAATGATACTGTTGAAATACTTTTTCCAGCTGATGAATGATTTTCCAAAAAAAAACATTGGCAGTTAATCAGAATACACCAGACTTTAAAATGTCAGACAACAAAACTGCTGGGCAAAAGTATCAATTAGGCTATTATATTATATTATTATATTATATTCATTTAAACAATTATTATCAAACAATTATTTAACTGCGTGTATATCAAACTGCGTGTTTTCTGCTTAAAAATAAGGGTCGTTTTTGGGTTTGGACTTAAAAAAATGTAGCAGGGCTTATTGAAAAATGCAAATTCATTCACTCTTCATTCTTTGAATCGCTTTTTGCCAGGAATAGCCATTTCCCTGGTAACCGCAGTAAACAAAGCAACGCAGCTCCTGATTTTGCAACTTGCAGCGCTCATATTTAATCAATTAAACCATAGCCTTTTGAAGTGTAAGCTATATCTCAATTTGCATGTATATTTGTTTTTTTTTCCACCGGAGCACCACCTGAGTCTTCTCCGCCCGTCCCATTTCTACCAGTGATCCTTTCCGTCCCGCTGTACTCATCACTGTTGTAGTTTGCCAACTGCCAAGTTGAGGGGACAAATGGGTTGAAATTTGTATGTGTCGATTGTGTGAGAATGATGTGTTTCATACAAGATCTGGAAACTGGGCAACCTTGGAAGTAGTTGACGTGATTATTCATATAATGAGGTTTGGGCCATACAAATTACAAGTATTTTACCAGAGGCGAATGTAGCAAACAAATAAAATAGGCCTAGTGGGATTTTTTTATATAGAAAGTACGGGAGAAATACGGGAAAATATTTAAACGGGATAGAACGGTAAAATACGGAAGAATCCCGGGAAAAACGGGAGGGTTGACAGGTATGCCTTAGACTAATTTGCCACCAGGGAAAGCAACGTAATTTTGCTACATACTGTTTGGTTCAGCTTCTACACAGAAGGTGATTTAGGCAGGTAGCTTACTCGATTTAAGAAGAAAACTTCTCTTTGTCTCTTTCTTGTTCACTCTGACACCTTTTACACCCACACCCACACACCTTGAAAGACTCTCAAATTGACACACTAACCAGCTGACCCATGACAGCTTCAGTAGCCTCACTTATATGTGTGTAACTGTAAAAGCCCACAGCTCTAAAGTGCATGTCACAAGTTGTGTGGAACTGTCACATACGATCAGAGCAGATCCGAGCTGTGCCTTAATCTGAAAGCTAGACAGCAGAACGCTTGAGAAGAAACGGCCTGATCAGAGTGATTTAGGGGACTCAAAGTATGACAGACTCAAGACTGCCGCAAATAAACTTTAAACAGTAGTGATCACCGACTATGACCACGGGCACAGCCATCTAACCCCTGCCAAAGAGCATTTACTCACTGGAGGAGAAAACACTTTGAGTGACATGAAGAAAAGGAGGTCTGCATGTTCCTCACTTCACTGGGAACCTCTTTCAAAAGGACGGTCTGTTCCAAAACTGGTGAGAAGCCTACAGATGCCGCATTTTGAGGCACCATATGTACTCTAAAGACATAAAGGCTGTTCCAAAAAGCAGTATTTAAAAAAAACAAATGAAAACAAATGGCCTTATGGGATGTGCACTTCAGAAAGTCAATGGACGCAGTAACTCATCAAGGTACATTCGTCTACAATATAGTAAGGAAGTACATAACACAGCAGTAGTTGCTGCTTATGTACAGTAGATTGTTCCAAATCAATCACTTATGAAGTGTAATCATGGTTAGTACGATTTCTTCGAAAGTAGCTGCCTACAGTATGTAAGCAGCAGGCAGCAAGGCAACTCACTATAGGTTTTGGAAAAGAGTATTTTCTCTTGATCAAAATGTCAACTATATAGTTTTGGGGGGGGTGGGGGGGGATCAATATTCTGAGGGCAATCCCAGAATGCACCACAATGAGTGCAGTGAAAAAAATTTATTCAGTGTGGTGGAGGAGTCTATAAAAATGTTCATTACTAATAACTTTAAAATACATTCAATACTGAAAAAGTATTAGTTACTTTAAAAAATGCCATAGCTTCGCAACATGCTAACATTAAACTATTGAAATCAATCTATTTATGTGCTACACAGAGTTGCTGCCTATGTAGAGCATTCAAAATTAGTAACTTATGGGATACTATGACAGTTAGTGTACTTTCTTAGAAGGCAGCTGTCTATATAGCTCACTTGGTTTTGGAAAAGAGCTGTTGTCAGATATTGGCTGCATCCTAATATACATACTTGCCTATATATTAGGCGAAAAATAATATGTAAAAAGAGTAGTATGTCTGATTTCACAATATTCATAAAAAGCTGGCAAAAAGTACAATGTTCTTAAGCACTTTACTATTCCATGAGGCCATGATTTGTGAATGGCCGTGAAGAGCCGGAACTGACGCTTGTAGGTTACGACAATGCAATTATGAATGTAGTCATGTGAATTACATTCATATATAGAACTTACTTTTTTAATGGACGCAAGTAATTATTCAAAAGAAGAACCTACTCAGAGAGTATGTGATTTCGGATGCAGCTTCTGGAATATGCTGAAGTTATTCTGCATACAGACTCCAGCATTTTTCCTGCAGGATGTGGCTTTGAGTAACGTAGTTCCTGCTGCATTCATGCAAGGTGATAGTAAAAATCCTAGCCTAGCGAATGGCCATTAATTGACTCCGATGAACATTTTCTGCTCTGTTAATTGGGTTAATGCTGCATACGCAGCGCTTTTCTCTCAACATTGCCAGCTGCTTGTCCGTCGTCTTCATCATCAGAGCAACTTCCATGCAGCTAACATGCACTGTGATGGAAATCTGTAGACTGGCCAGTACGCACCCAAGCTCATCGTTAAAACAGGCTGCTTTGTGTTCATTACTCAAGGGGCTCTAGATGAGGGTACTCCTGTTTCAGACAAGGTGTTTGGTGATATGTATGCCCAGTACACGTGCTTCTACCACTTCAAGGATCCGAACAGAGACATAGCCAGCTATACAAAAACGCTTTCATTTAAAATAGTAAAGTCCATCGGTGAGATCAGTGATTAACTCATAAGTATGCACTAATTAAACCTAGCCAATGAAGCCACTCCTTGACCTTAAGAGCTAATTAGCAAGCTCGTGGATGAGGTCAATAATGAGGTAATACTTTGAAATGTAATTATGGCAATGAAAAGTACAGTTAACACAATTAGTTCCCCTTAATTGCCTTTTTAGCCTCTTTAAACGATCAATTACATAATGAGCCCACCAATGAAGCGAAACTTGACGTGATCAATGAAGTCACATATTTGTTTACTCATTAAATCACTAATGAGCCTCAGTCCGTCAGGTATTTTTATCATGGTCTTTGATCCACAAGCACAATTTTTCACCTCATAGGTACTATATATGGAACAATAAGGATATATTATATAAACACAAATCGCTTTATCTGAAACACTGGTTTGATAATGGCATCATATTGGTGGATCAGTTATTTAATTTAAATTGTTTTCTTTTTACCTATGGTGAGTTTTTGGCACATTATAAGATTCCTGTAACACCAGGGGACTATGTCAACGTTTTTGGGGCTATTTCTCCTGACGTTTGTATGTTATTTACACATCAGACAAGAATTAACATCCAACGTCTCTGCCTAATGTAATAAATTCTTATATAGGTAACATCTGTTTTTTCTCTTAAATCACACAATAAGAGCTTCTTTAAGAGCTTTATTTCAACGAGCCATTGTGTCTTTGCCTTACGTTTATTCATATTCGAATCAACTGACAGACAATGTTGTTTGGAAAAAGGTTTGGTTAATGCCTAATCAATATTTAATTACAAACAAGGTTAAAAGGTTAAGGAAGTATCATTCAAATTTATACACAGGATTTACCCAGCTAAATATTATTTGGTAAAATTTAAATCTGATATTGATTTTAGTTGCTCCTTTTGTGTCAGTTGCCCTGAAACCGTGGTACATTTGTTTGGCATTGCCCTTTTGTAAAACCATTTTGGCTAAATGTATGTGATTTTATTGTACAAAATATTGAAAATCATTTTGTTTTGTTATGGAAATATGTATTATTTGGTATATTGGAGAACAGCAAAGAAAAGCACAGTCACGTTTACAAGATAAATCGTATTATTATTATTACTATTACTACTTATTATTAATAAATACTTATTACTATTATTATTATTTACATGCAAAATTTCATATTATCAAATGTAAGTTCTCCTGCAAAAAACCTTGTTTTTTTTCTTTTAGGAAGGAAATGGAGTATTATATTGATACTATACGATTTTCTATTAAACAAAAAGCAATTAAAATGGTGAAAGTTTGTAAACGCTTTAATGTTTTTATATATATTTGTTTTTGTATACAGCCCCTCTAGTGTGGAATTCTTTGTTTCATGTATAATGTATATTGTTTATATCATAGTGTTTGTCATATACATGTAATTTGATCTTGTTAATAAAAAAAAATAATCGATTTAAAGTCACCATGAAATCAAAATTTAAAATTCTTTTTTTTTAATGGAATACTGTGCACTTCATTATTTAAAAAAAAAAAATGATGTGCCCTCATAATCTTTAATCAAAAACGTTAACCTCCCCTCCCCCTCAAAACGACTCCTCTACTCTTCCGGTCACGAGCTATAGCGCAAGGGCGGAGCTATCTGGATCTGCCAGCAGCTGCAGTGACATCAGTGACATTTGGAATAAATGACTAATGGCTGATGCTTCACTTTATAGCACTGACACCAGTCATGAGGGAGTACATTACCCCTAAACATTGAAAAGATATTAGGATATTGCAACAACATTACTCTTAGGACATCTCAAACTAATTTTTTTCATGAATATGACTTAACCTGATGGAGGACACTCTCAGTCATTCAGGCAGTCTCTTTCTCTCTCTCGCGCGCGCTGTTTAGGCATGTTTTGTGCCGTTGATCGTCGTCGTCATCCTTAATAAATAAAACATTTATTCATGCTTGGGTGTCAGCGGTGAATCCAGTGGAGAGAAATCCCCCACCACTAACTGCAAACTGGCATTCAGATCTGCCTCCATTTTGTTGGCAACGCCCCACCTTCCAACGATCCAATCAATTCCCGAAGGACGAAATCAAGTCCCGCCCTCTCATTTCAGATCCCGTTTCACTACGTCACAGTAGAGAAGAAAATACAATCGCAACGTCCATTTCATGCCGACTTGGAAAAAAAATTAACCTCAGTCGCTAAATATAAGCACTTTAAAGTAAGATAGTATGTGTGTGGTCATCAGTTAAGTAACCAACAATCTCACACTAATACACAGTCTCTAAGGACATCTATTAGGTAATCGATAGCATCGTAATTGAAGTAACCAGTTAATAAAGCAACTTTTGCTAATTAATGAAGCCACTGATAAGTAAATCTGTGAGTTTGTCATTCATGTGACTGTACAGTTCACACTGTCATCTGTTCATTCAGCTTGAAATATTTATCAGTTTACCCTCCACCGTTATTGTCAGACTGTCTTTGAAAGTCTCCTGACACAAGGAGTGTCTCACATACTGTGATGGATGACCTAAGCTTGGATCTGCGATGATAATGATAATTTAGCGTCTTTCTAATCATTACCTGAGGCAGATGCCAGTATACAGTAATGTATTATTCCCCACCATTAAGGTTATTTTAGACTGGTGGTTATTTTGCATTTAATATGACAAATTATCCGCAATTTATTCATATACATACTTCTACAGAAAGAAAAAAGACAAATGAAAAAATACACTACTGTTCAAAATTTTGAAAAGACATCTCGTATGCTCACCAAGGCTGCATTTATTTAATCAAAATATAGTCAAAACTGTAATATTATGAAATATTGCAATCTAAAAGAACAGTTTACTATTTTAATATATTTTAAAATATAATTTATGGAAAAGCTAAATTTTCAGCAGCCAATATTTTAGTCTTCAGTGCCACATGATCCTTCAGAAATCAAGAAACAAGAAACATGTATTATTATCAATGCTGAAAACAGTTGTGCTGCTTTATGTTTTTTGTGGATTTATTTGAAATAGAAATCTTTTGTAACATTATTAATGTGTTTACTGTCACTTTAATGCCTCACTTTTAATCTTTCTGACCCCAAAACTGTGTAAACAAAGTGTAAATAATGTTTTCACATTATGCTAAATTCACAATTCTTATTGTACAGTTGTAGGTACCAACCACAATATCAGCTGTCAATCAAACTTGATCTTTGATCAACTTCTATCACATCTTTTTTTGACTATTGTTAGTGTTCTGATTACATTATCATCACAACCTCTTCATTTTCTAAAACCTGGTAATCTACAGCTGTGCTTACCTTTTTAATCCATTAAAATAAACATTAAACAAACAGCAAAATCCCCCGTTAACACTACAGTATGCATTATCTCTCGTAAACATTACTGGAGATTGCATCTGCAGTGTAGTATTTGCAGAACAAAGACACGGAGGAGCAGTTCAGGTTGTGAAGTCTAATGCACACGTGCACACACATACATGCTTATTTAAATGATTCATATTCATTTGTGCGATTGTGTTCACACTCCATCTTGCCTCTGAGCCATTTTTGTTATACCATATTATCCTTTAAGGATAAAATGTAAACATTCCTCATACTCTTGATGATACCAGAACAGCAAGTCCACAAGTGGATCACCAAAACAGCCCCTCAAAGTGATTAAAACACCCTAATTTCTCAGAAGTGAGATGATGCCAATACCAATATCAAAGATCCCTTTCTTTCTACAGGTCTTTAATATGTTGTATGATCATCAAAGGGCGCCTGCAGAGCTCAGCCTCAGGCACCAAGCATGCTTTAACACACTCTCGCTGTATGACATATCACGTCAAAAGCCCCGTGTAAATTATGAATGAAGCAGTAACCAATTACCATCATCTCTTCTGTTTGATGCCATAGCATTGATGAAAACAGATCCAAGTAGGCTTGTTACTTGCAAGTGTTTTCTAGATGCGGCAGAGTTCTGTGTTTTTTAAGGGGGGATGGTGAGCTTTAACTCCAGACAGCCTAAACTGACCTTGCATTCGTGTCGTTGTACCTGAAGACTGAAATGAAAGCTCAGGGACCCCATCTGTTCCAGTGTAATGACTGTGCTATTTGAAGGCAGGAAAGGTTCGTCTGGAGCAGCTGGTATCTTTCCCCATGACCTTTTAGCATTCCTTCCCTTGCCATCTGACAGATGTGTCAACTCGATTATTTCAAAAGAGCCCTGAATAAATAACCAATTGTGAGCATGGGCTAACCTGAAGCGATGGTGAAACGTGGCCGCTGCTTGCTTTCCCACAATAAAGCACCGCAAACGACCAGATGGCTACGTTAAAACGCCACCGCAAGAGTCACAGAGTGCGTTTACCTTCGGTTCCTTGCGATGGTTTTTGACTAAATGGCTTTTTTGGAACGGTGACTGGTGGGCCTCCTCTATGGGAGTAAAGGAGGACAATGGGGTGAATTGAACGCCATTGTGCACTGTTTGCCCTTGGAGCCAAACTATTAGACAGTGGAAGGGGTGGGCGAGCGAGAAGAGGGCCGGGGGGGGGCCTCAGGTGTTGCTCGGTGGCACTGAATGGATTCCCTCTAAGGCTGGAAGCACACAGCTGAGGAGGGCTGCTGTCGAGGGCGGGGGCTAATTGACTCACTGAGTGATTGGAGGACTGTGAAGAGGCGACCGCAATCAGACCTGCTCTGATAGAGTTTGATGCCTCCCTAAATAGTTTTCAAATGGAGGAGCAGGTGCTGTTTTCAAGCAATCCGAATGCCGGTGTGTGCGTCTTCGTTCCCACAGTGAAGGTGAACATGCTCACGTGGATCTAAGTCCTTGGACGCTTAGATGTTGTTAGTGGTCCGAGCTGGGATAAGCCCGTCCCATATATCATCCGTCGGTGTTCTTTATTCCCAGCTCGGATTCAATCTTGAGGTTTTTGAGGCTTTGTAAGCCCACAAGTCTGCAGGGCCTGCACCATGATGGGCGCTTTAACACTATTTTGTCAATCACAATCGCTTTGATGTATAGGAGTAAAGCTCCTCATCAATGCAGTGCACCTTCGGGGGTATTAGGGGCTCTGTCATGGCACACGGCTTTACGGAGGCCTGCGCAGACAAATCTGGCTGTGATGAGAAGACTGGAATGTAATTTGGTTATTCCCTGGAGACTGCACACATGATGGAGCTGTACAACTAAAGCAATTGATTCCAGCTATAAAAGATAAACCAATCCTGTATTGATCCTATAACCATTTCGAAACTATCTATATGAAGTTTTTCCCCTTCTTCATGGGTCTCTCAAAAACACATGAACTCAGCAATGAACAGCAGATGCATTTTTTATGTATTATTAGGCTTTTTTCTAAACACAAAGACCCAGAAACTTGTTTTACACATTTAATCAAGATTACGTCTAGTTTGGCCTTTAACAGTTTAGTTACATTATAGCTTGAGATGTAACAACACTTGTTACATTATTTGGCTGATTAAATAATTGGCACTTTTTTCTAATCATTACAATTAAAATTTGTGTCTGTATTATTTATGGACTGGAGCAACATGAACTAACAATGACCAATGAACTAACATTAACAAAAATTAATACTGTAATAAATGTATTGCTCATTGCTGGTTAATGATAGTTGATGCATTACTTATTTAACGTTAACTAATGGGACCTTATTGTAAAGTATTACCAATAAATATTTAAAGTCTTTAAAAAAGCTTTTTTTCACCTTTTCAATGCAAAAGGCACAGATACAAACATAAACATAAAATTAGAAGAACAAGGGTTACCAAGTTTGTTTCTTCAACTTGTCTATAATTCTTCATTTTTGGCCATGTGGACTTTTAAGGAAAAAAAATTACAATTTAAATTAAATTAAATGACATGTTTGATATCATTGTGTATTGATAATGACATTTTAACATTGGACTTTGAAATTAAATGGTAAATTAAATTTCATTCCTTGCATTTTATGTAACTTCAGCTATGTCAAATTCCATCTAAAGTATGCCGTTCACTAACATCTGTGTCTCTTTAGCACATTAACTATTAACAAATCTTCATTTGTGGCACATCTGTGACAAGTGATGGTCATAATTAGTGCAAAAAATCTATAATCATTTTTTAAAAATTACATGAGATATTCCTATTTATAATGTTTGCTAATAAATGTTTACATTAAAAAGAAAAAAAAACTCACCAACGTGACCCTCATAATTGCATTTTCATTTACAAGCATGCATTTGATAGATGCTTTTATCCAAAGCGACATACATTGCATTCAAGATGCATATTTTTTTCAGTTCTTGCTTTCCCTGGGAATCAGTCCCATGACCTTGGTGTTACTGGCGCAATTCTCTCTACTGTAAAAAGAAAAACTTAGCAATCTGTTAGTTTTAATGAAAACTAATCCTTAGGACACAAAAGTGCAGTAGTTGAAGAAACACTTTGTACAAAAACAGTCAACCACAATTTGATTTGCTTTGACCTTGAATTATTCCAAATCATCAACACTAAACTAATTACTAAACTAATCGAGTCATAAAGGACCCCAGAGTTCAGCAGGTCTGCAGACCCAGGAGGAATACTGTGATGTTGACCTGCTCTAACATGAGATCCACCCCTGAAGATCCAGAGAGCTCTGTCCAGCACTCTGCCCTCTGTGCCTGTCAGCAGGGCTTACGGTCCTCGTTTGTCATTTCTATTGATTCAGGGGAATGACAGATGGTGATTATGGGAGCCTGAGACAGATTGCCTTTACGAGAGTGGCTCACAAGCCAGCCATCTCTGCTGCCGTCTGTGCCAGGCATATGACTAGCAATCGTACTATGTGTGCCCAGCACTGGGGCAAAGGCATGGTGTGCCATTCTGTCATTAAGATCTACAATCAGGCGCACACCACACCTCCTTTCTTTCTCTGCCTTTCTGCCAGCAGTAAAAGGGTCTGTAAATATGGAAGAAAGACCTGCTTGTAATACTTAGAATTACGTTTTTCTTCTGTTAGGGATTTGTCAGCAAGCACTTGGCCAATTCAAGGTTTTCACTGTAAATTGTTTTGATGATCATTCATCCGCTGCCACTGTGCTCCAGTATATTCCTTTACGTTTCCTCTGACAAAAATCATACAAAAATGTGGGTCACTAAGCTATTCACTCGTGTAATTTATCCAGACACTGTCCAGCTGTGGGCTCTGTTAGCTAGCGCGAGGACCGGGATGCAATCGCATCCTAAGAGCTATTTGTCAGATTGTATGTAATGCATATTAGATGGGCACTTCAGCAAACATGTCTTTGTGTTACAGCACATACATATTTCACAAACGTCAAGCCATGAAAGATGAATTGTGTTTCACTGCAACAACAGGGCCACTGGAGGTAAACTTTCTGGCTTCCAGGTGGGCTTAGTATTCCTAAAATGGGATTGAGACTTACAAAAATTGTGATAGATGCATTATTTTGTCCTTTTTTCTGCATAGATACAAAAACATGCCACCTACTTCTGAATGATCATATTCAAACTGAAAATGTTACAACAAAGCCTCAAGCCCAAAACATTTTCCAAAGAAATGGAAGCACAAAGGATCATCCCTAATTATGTCTCAAACTCATCTTCTCTGATTAAATTGATCGAGTCACTGAGATTTATTGATGAGCCAGCATATCAAAACACACTGACAGCAAAAATGAGCTCAATGTCACAACAGTGTAATATACACTTTGCAATTATAATGCAGTTCGATTATATTTCCATAAAAGCCTTTATAGGCCAGGTTCAAATATTGATTTTTATGATTAATTGTGATCTTCATTTGAAGAATTCAAAGAAAGATATTTGAAATCTAAAGACTGTTCATTTAATGCTTATGTGGGCTGTAAAAACAAACACAGAGTGTGACCAGTGTAGCCTGATTCACATGCAACTGACTTTTATAAGTCATATCTGTTTGTGAAGAGTTCAAAAAGACCGGGTTTAACTTAGTCTGAAATATGGCTGCTTAATTATAGCAAAAATCTAAATTAACGATTATTTTGGTCAATGCTGAGATCACAATTATTTAACAGGATTACTCACTGACTTTGAAAATATCATACATTTATTTACATTAAAGAAAATCTTATTAACAGTGGATTGAAATGAAAAACAAATAAAAATAGATCAAATTAAATATAAATATATACTTGGGCTTTTAGGGAGGCGCTATGAAGGAAAGGAGTGTGCTGGTTTTATTTCAGCATTAGAAGAGTAAAGGGAAAAAATAGACATTCTAACCAAAAATCAAACTGAATCAGAATCTAATCAAATCAAGAGCTTGTGAATCTGTATTGAAGCCTAGCCCTAATAATTTATGCTCATACGACTATTTTTTAAAAATTTACAAAATATGTGATTTAGAAATGAAATGGTTTATTACTTATGGGCACAAATATAAATGTTAAAAAGACACTTCATGTTAATATAATTTTATCTGCATAAGCTGATCATTCAGCCTGTTTATACTGAGCTTCATGTTCACATTCTGTAACCACTGTCATAAAGGACAGGTCAACTAGTTACTGTAATTTTGCATACTTTATCTATGAAACCTTTCATGACTACACAAATATCTGAACTAAAAAAAACAACAACTAAGCATTATCTGAATTCAGAATCTGCATCTATTTTTAAGCACATAAATTTACATTTAGGCTAAAACAATGTCATGGCCACACATACACACAAAGAAACAGTAATTCCTTATGCTTATGATACAGCACACTGACCATAAGAGCTTTCCTGAAGTAGCCTCTCACTGCAACCTCAGTCTCATGGGCACAATGATGTAAATGTGCTCGTAAAACTGCCGAGGAAATGGGGGGCTAGTTGCTTAATTGGGTTTTATTGAGCCTTCTGGTTCATCTGAAGGTTGGAGTTAAATTGTCTTGATACCTCAGACCTGTCATGTTCACTCTGCCACCAGTCAGTATTCACACTCCATCATTACCATTAATGTCCATTTAACACTATTTATTGTCTTCACACCTTTAACTTCAAACTTGTAATATGGGCATTCATTTAAACATGATCGTATACAAGGAGAACACATTTTGAATACAAACTAATGAATTTGAAGTTAGCATGAACAGACTTTTCATCCCATTTGTGGTGTATATGCGAGTGGAAGGGCGGGACTTAATTTTGGGACTTAATTTCATGGTGACTTTAAACGGGATAGACAACACAAAAATGATTAAAGGGGTCATATGATGTTGCTAAAAAGAACATTATTTTGTGTATTTGGTGTAATGCAATGTGTTTATGCGGTTTAAGGTTCAAAAAACATATCATTTTCCACATACTGTACATTATTGTTTCTCCTCTATGCCCCGCCTTTCTGAAACTCGTCGATTTTTACAAAGCTCATCGGTCTGAAAAGCGAGGTGTGTTCTGATTGGCCAGCTATCCTGTGCATTGTGATTGGCCGAATACCTCAAGCGTGTGACGGAAATGTTATGCCACTTAACATACTATGATGCAGAGTCCCAGCGCAACAAGACAAAACCAACAAAACGCATTACAAATTAGGCATTTGTAGCATCCAGTGAGCACATAATTATTGTTTATAATGACTTATAAACGCTGCATAAACAAAGCCATGTCTGCATTTGTGATCAGAGAAACGACAAACAACAAACGCTACTCTACACTGCTCAAAACTCGCGTTTGAATCATCAGTGGCAAATTCTTTAAATATGTAAATGTACTTACAGACTGTGAGTCAGAAGCACCAGACTGTCCTTGCAAAGTTGGAACTGCCCCACTTTATAGAAACAGCCTTTGTGCACAGCCTTCCCAGGATCAAGAAACAGTCCTCCATAAAATGCGCTGCACACATCTGAATATTTGGGTTGAACTGTTCTGGAACAGTGTTGTAAATACAACTTAACCACTGATTTCTAGTCGTGTCCTCTTTTGGAAGACCAAACAAAGTAGTTTCACTTTCACAACAAAACACACAGCGACTCCACAACATGGCAGTGGCGCCGGCGGCAGCAACAATACTACAGCGAGAATCAAAGTTACGCCTTCTTTCTTTGCGAGAACATTTGGGCGGCGTTATGCAAATCTTCCCACATCGTGACGTAGACATGTGGGGGCGTGTTAGAACGAGCCGTTGCAGGTAGAAGTGGTTGACTCTTAACTTTTATAAAGAATATCTCTTTGGATTTGAGACTTTAGTCTTTGCAACTTTACAGATCTTCTTTATGCACCAAGAGCTTGTAACACTCCAAAGAGAAAGGAAAAATTTCAATTGCATCATATGACCCCTTTAAAAAAAAAAAAAAAAAAGATATCAAGCAGAATGTGCAAGCTGCTATTTTCCTAATAATGACGGTGATAAATACATTTATGTGCCACTGAAGAGAGAATACAGGTTTAGAACAATGTGAGGGTGAATACACTGTATGACGATATGATTTTTGAGTGGACTTTCCCTATAAACAAAGCATATTTAAGCACTCCTCTTTAGGTATTCAAATTCTATGCCATTGAAAAGCAACATACATTCCGTATTTATAGAAAGAAAAATGCAAGATGCAAAAGACAAGAAAAACACAAAAAAAGTGCTCACAGTGACATAAGCTGATTTTAGGAGGAGCACTACTGCCATCTAGTGGTAATGTAAAACTCAACTCAGCCTCAAAATCTTTACCCACACAGTAATATTAAACTTATTTTATTTGTCTGGTTACTTTATATTGTTGTTTTCACACTCAGATACTAATATTAAAATGCTAAAAGTGAACAGACCCTGCTGCCATGTTCTAACAAAGCATTCCCAGAAGAGTGGAAGCTATAATTAAATGTTCATACTTTTGGCCATATTGTGCATCAAAATCATTTAAGTACTCTCTTTTCTTTGTGAAGAAAATATGCAAATAGTACATGCATAATGTAGCAATAACTTTTGTTTCCAAAAACAGTATCACATTACCTTACCATCTGCCTTTGTGTCTGTGTTTGATGCTTCTCTCCATTCAATTCACACAGCAGGAGACTGCAAACATGAGAAATATTGTACATAAGTCAAGTGTATTATACATTTTCTGATTACTCTAATCTTCTGTGTTTGGACACGTCATGTATGACAGCATGAGATGACAAAATATCACACTTGGACTGGACCTGCAAACACAAACATGCACAGCAAAAGACTGGCATCACGTTAGAAAAAAGAAAAGGAGGGAAAAAACACTTTTTTCCAGATGCAACCTTTCTTCTCCCCCAAGTGAGTGCACTATAATTTTCAGGCTGTCCTAAATGTGAAAGGATATTAATATGCGTTTACATCTGTCTTCTATTAATATTCATGCCTGAATCCACATCTCTACACAAAGCCAATTTTCTGGCCATCTGGGTTATGGCTGGTGGAGGTGACGGATCCGTTTTTATTTGCAAGGCAGCAATACATCATGAATTCCCCTCTCCGTCGAGGTGTTGTGGAGCGCCTGAGCAAAAAGAGGAGGATTTTAATTAGAAAATAAAAGATGGGTTTCATTGGGACCCCCATCTCCCTCCAGTCTTTCTGTGGAGAACGGCAAAAAATGCAAACATACCCCCACATGAAGATATAGAGAATCACATCTGCTTTTAATGGTTTTATTAAAGAATCTTAATTTTTTGCTCAATTTTAATATACTAATTATCAAGCAGTAATGAAATATAAGATAAAATGATAAAATGTCCTGCAATCCAACAGAGGATAAGCAGTTTGGAGAATGGATGGATGATGTAACATAAAATCCACTTCCTTTTAATTCTTAAGTAAAATGCCAATACCTAAAACAACAAAAGAAAACAAAAATGATCATATTTAACTAATATTTAGGGATGCACGATATTCAAATTCTATTTCATATTTATATGCATTTCTGATAAATGGCCGATATTACAATTTATGCTATTTCCTCTTATATAAATAAAACACTAAAAAACAAAACCAGTCATTTAAAATGCTACAAGTGAATTTAGGCATCACAACATTATGATATTCATTTTGAGAGTAGGTAAAGATTACATTTAACAGTCTTATTAGCTATGACTGTTTTCAAAGATGAACTTTAAGTGAGCATATGATCTAAATTTTAAAATAAACTAAATTACCATGAACAATTCAATATTGATACGGATTAATTTAAATAAAATCTATAATATACACCGATAACAGATATGATGCCAATATACTGCTCATCTTAAATAAGTATTCTGAAAGTTGTAACTACAGGCATGCATTTGAACTGATGGCTCAAATGTATCAAATACTGGGGGGAAAAAAGGGTAAATATCAGAAGTAGCCAACCTTAGAAGTCAGTCTTTATCGGAAAACATTTGGAAAGGACAACGGTCAATCGAACCACTGTCGCCCTGTTATTATACAGACATCAATTATTGGAATAGTAGCGTGAGTGTGCGTCTCAGGAGGCCAAACGCTGTCTATCAGGCATGGACACTTCTTAATGATTAATGCTGGAAGTTACGCATGAACTCCAACTGCATACCCATGGGGCTTAGAAGCCTCACAAAATGACCAGTTTTATTGCAGTGCTGAGAATCAATTATGCTAAAAGATTCTAACGAATGCACTTCAGGGAAACAAAGCTGCACTCTTGGCGATTTTTCCCATTTGCATATTGATGACATAAGGACGGTTTTTGCAATGCAAAAGAGAAATACAGCGAAAATTATGTGTCTCAAGATGACTTAAAAAACACCTTCGATCTATTGCTCATGCCACTGTACCTCACACACACACACACACAGATACACACACACATTAAACCTCAGAGGACTGTGCAGTGTTTCTGGAGTCTGAAGTCATCCTCCATTAGCCGGTAAAGCAAAAAGTTCTGGAAGCACTCCAAAAACGGGCTCTCTTGGGAAGTGATAGATATTGTGTGTTTAGGAGGGGTAGTCTATTACAGCTAAGAGGTTAACGTGCAGTAAAGATGTACTCAGCTGTTTGCGTGTGTGTGTGATGGCCGCAGTCTGGCAGCATCACTGGCTCCGAGATGCATTAAGGTAAAATACAGGGTGGGGAATCTGGCTCAAAGGATGCCGGAGCACAATCAAGCTTGCTATTAATATTAAATGTGGGATAAATAAATTATACATGCATGACACTTCTGTGGAGTGGACTTAAAGGTACAATCAATTTTAAGGTGTATGGAGCAGAATTACATGGCTGATTCAAATCTGTGCACTTGTTAATTTATCTGCAAATTTATGTCCTTAGCAGACATTTTCTTACCTAAGCTACTTACGGTAATGCACACACATCTCACAAGTGCTAATAAGAGCACATGATACTGTATATGCCATGTCTCCAAAGCCATGAAAAACTAGTGCATCATATGCATGCTACTAAATGACTGGGGCTAACTGTCTCATACTGGGAAGCAGTCACAAGGGTGATACTGTATGTAAAGTGAAAAATAAGGTTTTGAAGCAAAAGTCTCATGAATCATTTTCTCTCACAGTGGTCAAGTTTAAGTGTCTTGAGGATGATTTTGTGAAATTTGTTGTTAACCCTTTTTTTAATAGGGTACACTCACTCTCTATATATTTTGTTTATAAATGTTGAGGCAATCAGACATTTAGCTAAAAAACATATATATGGTTATGTTGAGGAATATATGTTTTATACTTTAGTTAGTATTTCATTTTATAAACTGGAGTATTCTTCAAATCAGTGTCAAATTTTCAAATCAGTGTCAATAAACAGACGTTTCTTGTTCAATCTTTGGATGGAGCCCCTAAAAGGATACGGTGTTGCTAAAAATATGAAATGGAAGGAAAAAACTATATTGCAATGCTCTTGTTTTTTTATTAGCAAAAGGTTTGCATTCCCCTAGAACATTTGCATTCACCTGCATTCTCACAGGTAAAACATACAGTATGTGAGCAAATGCAGAACAATATGAGATGGGAGGGGAAAAAACTATACTGTAATGTTTTGTGAGTGAACGCAAAATATCTTGGGGGAACGCGATCACTTTGCAAGAGAATGCAAAAGTTTTGTGAACAAATGCAAAGTAATAATATGCGATTGGAGGAAAAACTACTTCAATTTCAAAGTTTTCGTGAGTAAACAAAATATCTCGGGGAGTACGCAAACATTTTGAAAATGAAAAGTGAACACAAAACTGTTGATAGAAATAATATGAAATGGAAGGGAAAAGTGTATTTCAGTCACAATATTGTGAGAGAATGCAAACATTTTGCAAGCGAACACAAAGTTGGTAGGACAACATGAACACAAAAAACACCAAAAGCATTGATTGAAATATAATTTTTCCCATTTTCATTATCCATGTGTGAGCTCCATAATTTTGTGTTCCCTATTTACATCACATATTGCATCAACTTGCCCACAACAAATGCTCAACCTGTGTTCACTGAACTGCATCTTTATTCCTGGGCAATAATGATGAAAATGTCTAGTAACATTTTTACAGTCATGCCTTTAAATTCAATTTTCAAAAATGGGGAGTAAAAAGTGACAACTAGCCCCGGTCTCCCCCTTTTAGTTTGTGTAGCTGTGTCTCAACATTATGTAGACCCTTTTCACACAACAGACTTTAAAGAGACACACTACATTTAAATACGTGAAAGAAGATATCTTGGGACCGATATGCAATCAGAATATGAGCCAGATTCAAATATACACAATGATGAAATGATTTCTCGGAGGGTATTGTTTGCATGTTAATGAAACTATTGCATTCTTCCAGATAAATTGACATCACGCAGGCCGAAAGCATCAGCATAAGGTGGGCCTTGCATTTTAAATGAGAGCAGAATGAAGTAGTAATCAGCAGAAGGTTTTGCTCTAATTTAATGTAGCTGCTGACAGACACCACAGAGCACATAATGACAGAAGCAGGCAGGCGTGCGGACACTGCTGCCGGTGATTGGTGGGGTGCCGGGACCGTAGAGATGACTTGACACCCTTAGAGAGCACAACACTGATGAGGTCTCACCTGCAGGCAAGAGGAGCAATGCTCAAAGGCCCCGGATACCTCTCTCGCTGGGCCCTAGACAGCCAAGGCTCCTGACATATGTCATTCCCAATCTGTTCAGCGGGAACACTTCTTTCTGACATAACCTGTCAGCACGGCACAGACGGCCACCAACACAAAGCTCAGAGAGCTGTGTTGATGCAACCCACTTCCCGCTAATTGGTGTTTTTGTAATAACACCATCTGTTCCTTAAGTCAGTCAGACTCTGTCTCTAAGAGGACACAATCTTCCAGAACAAATGAATACACCAGGCAAACAATGCAGTACTTTTGGGCTGAGGGCAACTTCCACAAGGTGAAGACTGAAGATCTAAGAGGAAAGAAGAAGAAGAAAGCTGCTCTCTAAACATCTGTTCGTTCCTCACTTTTTATGAATGTATCATAAGCAGTAATGTACACTTTAAATCTACCAACACTGACTGCAATCTAACCCCATTTCATTTATTCCATGCACTCATACAGAAATGATCACATATGTATGACAGTAGACCTCATCTGTAACCTACATACATCTATCTTACAGAAAAGACAACTTTAAGGAAAAAGCAAGTTTATCCGAACAGAATGGTCAGTGCGGTAAGAAAGATATTGGCTGCCATCTAGTGGAAAATAAATGTTACTGCACTCCACCGCATAGACTAAAACTGCACCATTAATTTCTATTATGCTATATTAGTCGCCACATATTTTTATAAGTGGTTTGTCGTCTGCATTGTTTCTTAAAATGCCACACATGTGTCAGCTATTATGACTACAATTATGTCGTTATACAAAGGTTTATCATACAATAAACTTCAATAAGCATTCCTTTCCTAAATTAATGTTTATTCTGATTGATTACGGGTTTTTTTGGAGGGAAAAATGTACAGGCTTCACACCTATTCAAATTTTTTTTTTTTGTATACACGTAATCAGCACATTCTAAATGTAGCCTACAATTTATTCTGTAACTGAATCAACTCATTTATTCTCATTCATGTGCTTAACAAAATCACACAGGAGCGCGCTTAATTGCGAAATGTAGGCCATGAGGTCCTTCTAATATTTTTTAGAAGTCTTATCAATGCTTCAAAAAAGTTCAAGCCAGACTTTCACAGTATTTAGCCTAATATCACTTGAATTAACGTTACCTTTGTTTGGACAAGGCTGGGCAAGCTACTCAAAAGCTAGCTACAAAAATGTGCCTAATAAGACAAAGAAAGAGAGAGTTTAAGGCTTCATAAACCCCTTGTTGTATGTATTTGAGTATGTATAGACCCCAAAATGTTTTTGAGACGCAGCTCGTCATATTAATGGGAGTGCTTTTACTTAGCAGTACACCTGTTGTCACTTACCTGCAACATTATGAAGCTGCAGGCCCCGAGATTTTTTCAGACAGTGCCTCCTGCTGTTTGGATGAACATTTGTTTTGTAGCTTGTGTACCGTAATAATTTCCAACATTATAAAGCTTGTCCGTTAGCTCCATGTTGCTTCATAACTGTTGTTATTCTTTCAACTGCAATAAAAAAAATTTAAAACAAAACATTATAAAACTGCTAGCAAGTAGCAACATCGGACACGTGAGTTAGGTTATTAATTTTATTAAAGCGATTCCTGAAAATTACCAGGTTTTATGGCATAAATCAATGTGACATCTTATTACACCAACAAATAGCCTATTTTAGTATTTAATGATAATTTAGATAGATAGTTCGACAAAATAAGCCGTGAATTTTGTTCTCCCCTGTTATGGTGCGTAACCTATTATTGCTAGCTTAGTCAGTGTTTGATTTGATCAAAATTAATGTAGAAAGATAGCATTATTTTATTATATTTACAGCTTGCTCTTATTTTCTGTGTTATTGTACCATTCTGGGATACTTAATATGTTTTCTAACAAAATAAAAACGTAAATGGACAAAATGGATGCAAACGCATCTGCAGGCACATTTCAATAGATCGGTCCAGCATTAAGGTAATATTTGCAGTGTGTGCATGTTTTATTTTATTAATTGGTTTATTTGTACAGGCCATCATTCATGGCCTTTGCGAGCTGCAGGGCTTGTCTTGGCAGGAGGCTGAAGAGATGTTCCTCCAGGGCCCCACTTATCACTCAAGGTATGTTTTCAATTTTTGTTTGTACAAAAACTGTTGGATTTTTGTGTTATACAACATTTCTGACAACAGCATTTATCTTTTCTTTTAGTGAAGTTGAGGAATTTGACAGCAGAATTGCTCGAGAAATGAAAAATCTCCCCAACAAGAATGTAAAGCATTTATTTTATTTGATGTTATTTAATATGCAATATATATACATTATAACCCAGTTATTTTTTTCACCATTTTTCTCTGCATTGTTTACAGCTCGATGACTTGTAGGACCTCATGAAAAAGAATACAAAAATAAAGTTTGGTGTGAGAAAATGACTCCGAGCACTATAATTTATTGTATGTAAATATAGAGTTAATGTTCATCCCCTAACTCAGTATTAAAGAATGTGATAAATCAACAATAAAACGACTATGAAAATATTTAAGTAACTGAACTATTTCTATTTACAAATACAATTAATAAAAATAAACCAGACTTAATGCATTAAATCATAACCTAGTATGTGTAATATTTTATATAATAATGCATTCAGTCATAGCGTAATATTTTATAGTAGAAAAATAGTGTAAATTACAATCTATCAGCAATTGAATTCAGGTTAGGTAATTTTATCTAATCAGGTTAGATAATCTTCCAAACCGCAGGTGGCACTGTCTGAAAAAAACGATAGGTCTGAGCTTAAGTACTTAAAGGTACAGGACAATACTTAAAGGTACAGGACAACGCGCTAATTTATTGTATGTAAATATAGAGTTAATGTTCATCCCCTAACTCGGTATTAAAGAATGTGATAAATCCTTAATAATTAAGAAAACAATAAATGACTATGAAAATATTTAAGTAACTGAACTATTTCTATTTACAAATACAATTAATAAAAATAAACCAGACTTAATGCATTAAATCATAACCTAGTATGTGTAATATTTTATATAATAATGCATTCAGTCATAGCGTAATATTTTATAGTAGAAAAATAGTGTAAATTACAATCTATCAGCAATTGAATTCAGGTTAGGTAATCTTATCTAATCAGGTTAGATAATCTTCCAAACCGCAGGTGGCACTGTCTGAAAAAAACGATAGGTCTGAGCTTAAGTACTTAAAGGTACAGGACAATACTTAAAGGTACAGGACAACGCGCGAAGAAGTTTCTATACCGTTTGGAGAACCGCCCGGTTGATTCAGTTAAATGAGTGATTCAGTTATGCTGGAATCGCTTCAGTCGATTCAAGCTGAGGATGACTTGTTGTGACTTCGGATCTTTTCGACCGATTCTTTGAAACTAACAGAGTCATTCATTATTGAATCGGACTTCTGATTATAAACAGCAGTACACGTGTAGGTATTTATTGTTGAAATAGGCCTATTATCAAGAAAAATATGTTTGCGATTCACTTACCGCTAATAATCAATAAAATAGCTTCATTAAGCCTACTGAAAAATGCATAATAGGCTACCTGCAAAATGTGGTTGAACTATTCACTAATTTTACTTACAGTACGCTATGTTTTACATGCCCAAAAAAATCATACCAATACAAGCATCATATTCCATCTGTTAGATTCAGATTTCTTAAAACCAGAATATTATCTCTAGAGTCTAGACATTCAGGTTAATGTGTTTACATGACATTTAGAGTCAGAATTTGACCACAGCATAGCCTATTATTGTCTTTGTAAATGGCCAGTGATTAAAAACAATGGAAGTGACCATTTTAGGGCTTTAGACTTCTTAAATAGGACTCAATGCACATTGCACACATCTTAGCGCAATGTGTTTTACACATGCAATCTGTTACAGTGGGATCAATTCCGTGGATGATTAAGCATGATAATGAAGGTTTTTGGACATTCTCCACAGAGGCACAGACACAGCAGCTGGTGACATTCATGAGCGCATCACAATGAATTCCCATTACTTTCAATGATCATGAAATCTGCTTTTTGGCAATGTTACAAACCCAATAAAATCGCTAAAGTATGCCATATGTGTATGTTAAGAGGGGAATTAAAATCAAATTGCTTTATTCATAGTAAAAAGGAATGCAAATCCAGCAGATGATTTTGTGCTTTCATGCTGTTGACATAATGATCAAATTAATTTACAGAGGGTAATACATTAAACATATAAGCAAGGAGGAGAAAAATGCCAATGGATAGGCTATGGTCATTTTCATATAGACTTTTCAGCTTAAAATTCTAAAACCTGAAAGAATGAGCATTAAAGGCACAATATGTAAGATTTTTTAATTAAACTATCCAAAAACCACTAGAACAGTGTTATATATTTTGCTGATTTGTGTACTTACATTATCCCAAATGTTTCGAAGAATGTTTAAATCCAGAGAAATAAGCCATTTTAACTAGTGACACGGACCGTGTCCATAGTGTCATTGTGTCGCCTGCCAATGACGTCATAACACCTCGATTTCCGGTTTTGTTTTGTAGAAAACACCATACTAGCATACCGCAGTTAGACCAGGAATTTAAAGACTTATGAGAAGCTGACATCAAAATAGAGGAATTAGATAAAGCAATAGATAAATTATCTTCAGGGAAATCTCCAGGCCCTGATGGCCTCACTTGCGAATTTTATAAATTCTTTAGGGAAGATTTGAGCTAACTATTATTTCGAGCCTTTCTCGAATGTATCCAAAATGATTCACTATCTTCGACTATGAAACAAGGTCTAATTACTCTTATCCCCAAACCAGGTAAAGATGCACGACATATAGATAATCTTCGCCCCATCACTTTACTCAACTGTGATTATAAAATTCTAGCTCATATATTTTCCAATAGACTCAAGAAAAACATAAATCAAATAATTAGTGAATCACAGTCTGGTTTTATAAAAGGCAGATCAATACATAATAACATCAGATTGATTTGAGATATTTTAGATTATCGTGAATGTATTGAGGATGATGGCTATATTCTCTTTTTAGATTTTAGAAAGGCATTTGACACGATCGAACATAATTTCATATTTAGCTCCCTCGAAAAATTTGGTTTTGGCATTAAATTCATTTCTTTTATAAAAACGTTATATAAAGACATTAATAGTTCTATATCCCTTTCATTTGGAACATCCCAGAGATTCAACATTTCACGAGGAATAAGACAAGGATGTCCCATTTCCCCTTTTCTATTTATCTTAACAGTAGAAATGCTTGCTATCTTGATAGATAAAAACAGCAACTTTGATAGACTCAGTGTATTTGGAAGACAAATTGGTAATAGTCAATTAGCTGACGATACAGTGATCTTTTTAAAGGACCAATTTCAGATTGATAAAGCCATTCAACTAGTTAATCTCTTTTCCAAAGCATCAGGCCTACACTTAAACTTGAACAAGTGTGAGTTACTTGCAATTCATGGCAGCGAACTGGGCTCTTTATGTAACATACCAATAAAAACATGTGTAAAATACTTGGGGATAACCATTACTAGAGATAGTAATCAAAGTGTCCAAGAAAATTTTGTTAAAAATCTTTCAAAAGCAAAAACTATTCTCAATAACTGGATACAAAGAGATATCTCAATTTTTGGAAGAGTTTTATTGACTAAAATGGAATTACTCTCCAGGTTTGTTTATCCAGCCTCCTCCTTAGCTATCCCACCTCACTTACTAAAAGAATGTAATATTGCATTATTTAAATTCATTTGGAAAAATAAGTGTCACTATATTAACAAAAATGATTTGGTTCACAGTTACGAAGAAGGAGGATTAAATGTTATTGACTTAGAAATAACAAATAGTGTTTTAAAAACTCAATGGTTAAGATCATTTCTTTGTAATACAAACTGCTTATGGTTTACTGTCTCCTCTTCAATATTTGGGAAAGTAGGTGGCTTGGATTTTTTGATTAGATGTGACTTTGATTTGTCCAAATTACCTCTTAAATTGTCTGCATTCCATCAACAAGTTCTCCTGTGTTGGAAATTAGCATTTTCTCACAACTTTAGTCCACACAAAACTTGTATTTGGAACAATCGTTTTATTTTGCACCATAACAAATCTTTATTTTATGAAAACTGGTTTCAATATAACATTTTTTCCCTATTGGACATGATGGACAACTATGGTAATGTTCTCAATTACAATGATTTTTGTTTAAAACATGGATTTGTATGTCATCCTAAAGAGTTTTACAATGTTGTAAATGCCATACCAAAAAACATGGTATTATTAGTAAAAGGGATTCTTTCACATTACTCTGTGACATTCTCTCTCCCATCTCCTTGTCTGGGTCAATTGTTTATTAGAGATCATAAATGTAACAACAAATATATTAGAAGTGTCTTCATTGATAAACTTCATCCAAAAATAATTAAATGATATTATGTTTTCAAAGATTTTAACCCCAAAGAGGTGAAGGAAACGAGAATGAATTATCTTACCTTTCCAAGTCTTCCTAAAGTGAAAGAACTTCATTTTAAAATAATAAATGACATATACCCATCTAAAGAATTTCTCAAATCAAAATTTGATATTGGAGAAAACTCTTGTCAATTCTGTGAAATTGATATTGAAACCACTGAACATATTTTTTTCAACTGTAATTACTCAAAGTTGTTTTGGACTCAATTGTGCAGTAAAATGTCATGTATAATTGGAGAAAACTCTTGTCAATTCTGTGAAATTGATATTGAAACCACTGAACATATATTTTTTTAATTGTAATTACTCAAAGTTGTTTTGGACTCAATTGTGCAGTAAAATGTCATGTATAATTACGTGTAAATCCCCTTGAATATAAACAAATTAAGTTTGGTGTGCTTAAGAAATATTGTTCACAACATTACTTGGTTAACAACCTTTTTGAAGTTGCTAAATACTTTATTCATAAATGCAGATTTTACTGAAGATCTCAGAACAGCACTGCTTTACTCCACATACGCACGACCGGAAGGAGCAGAAGCGGTCGACTGTGGCACAATAAAAGCTACGCTGCTTTCAAGCCGTGTGTCACGCTCGTTAAGCGGCCTCGTTTCACTTCGACAGCTTTCAGCCTCACCCTGCTTCATTCTACTACATAATAAATCATTAGCTCATCCGTGAACAACAACTCCCATGATTCCCCACTCAGTCACGACGTCATCAGACTAGCCTTTGTCTCTTTGTTTGTTTTGAATATGTGCCCTCTAGCGGCGAAAAATTATCTGAGCCCGATGAGCTTTGTAAAAATCGACGCGTTTCAGAAAGGCGGGGCATAGAGGAGAAACAATAATCTACAGTATGTGGAAAATAATGTGTTTTTTGAACCTTAAACCGCATAAACACATTTCATTACACCAAATACACCAAATAATGTTCTTTTTAGCAGCATCATATGACCCCTTTAAGTGCTATCACAGTACCGCGGTGATGTTATGCAAAACATTTTGTTTTACGTGGATATTGGAAGGCGAGTGAAGTACATAATAAATACAAATTTGCCATTCAAATACATCGCGAATATGGAAACATTTGATTTTGTGTGGAATTAAGAGACCCAACGTTGATTTCAGTTTCGTTTTATCCTAAATGAATTCGTTTTGGATTGTCATTTATATTGCTATAGCTTCTTATATTTTTAATTATTGTTCTTTTCTAAATACTGAAGGATTTGTTATGGAGTGAGGGGAACTAAAATAGCCTAGTTATGTTTACAGTGTTTAATGTTTGTAAACATTTCACGTCGGCATTAGGTCTATTTCTGAATGAAATAATAAAATGCGACTTATATGCAACTTGTGTTTTTTCCCCCCTAAAAACATATTTTTTACGCATAGCGTATTTTAACCATGCAGCAAACCGTTTTAAATATTTTGATAAATTACTGAAAAAATAAATAATTAAATGATTTTTTTAAACCGTTTAACTGATTGTATTAATCGGTCAAAATTCTTACCGTCGGTTAACCGGTTAAAATTAACATCCCTAGTTAAAATAGCTTATTTCTCTGGATTTAAACATTCTTCGAAACATTTGGGATAATGTAAGTACCCAAGTCAGCAACATATAACACTGTTCTAGTGGTTTTTGGGATATTTTAATTAAAAAAATCTTACATATTGTGCCTTTAATTTTGTTTCGTTTTTCCTTTATTTACCTGTAGCTGGCGCATCTTTAGCTCCATGGTAACGGGACAGCGTTCTTCCAGATGTCCTGTTGCAGCTTTAGCACAGAGAATAGCGGCAAAACAGTTTTTAGCTATAGCTTGATATTTTATTTTTAACTATATATATATATTGGTTTCTAGTTATCATGAGCCGCACTCCTGATGCAAGAGCGAGGTAAAAGTTGTACAGATTTGTTTTGACGGTTGGGAAGCTAAAGTTAGCTAGCCAGCTAACGTTAAGATAAATGATACAAGCAGTAACGTTAGTTCATCAGCTAGCGCGTGTTTTATAATATCATTGACTGCAAATGCATAAGCAGAACTTCTACCGATATATGAAAACTGAAACTGCATAATTATCTGTGTAACCTTAACCGAAATGTAAAATTGCTAACAGTATAGCATGTATGCACTTTTCCAAGACACAAGAGGATAAAAGATGCTACATGTGAAGCGTCCTCAGTGAATTATTAAGACATAATTTCTCATGCCAGATAAACGTTGGTCGAATTTTTAGACAAAAACAACCTGCGACAGAAAACAGCATTTTTAAAATAACACTTATCTGAAGGAATATACATCATGATATTCTTGTAATAACTGACTGTTCCTCTCTTGCACAATAAATCTGACATATAACCCTTTTAACATGCTGATAGAAGGCTAAACCTGTAGTCTAATTTATATTAACAAAATTACCTCAGTCAGATAATCTTAATTTTTTTATTTATTTTTTTGCACATTACAGAGACACCCAGACCAAGCAGATCCAAGAGAACATCACCAATGTTGAGAAGCACTTTGGAGATCTCTGCCAACAGTTTGCGGCTTACGTCCGTAAAACTGCACGACTGCGGGACAAAGCCGACCTTCTGGTTAAAGAAGTTGGCCTTTATGCTGACACAGAGACACCGAACCTGAAACTTGGATTGAAGGATTTTGCAGATCAGCTGGCCAAGATTCAGGACTATCGACAAGCAAAAGTGTGTTTAAAACCATGAAAACATACTACAGAATATTTGTGTTTCCTACTAATATACAAACACATACTGTTGTTCACAGGTGGAGAGGCTGGAAGTGAAAGTTATAGAGCCTTTGAAAGCATATGGGAATGTTGTCAAAACGAAAAGGGTAAGGTTTTTTCTCTATAAGCCCCTCAGATAAAAGGATTTATACTTTATAGTTCAAATATACAAATGGCCTTTTCCTAGTGATCTCATGAGGGCAGCATTGCATCACATTCCGAGTACTCATGATGTACAGTGACTGTTGTCATAGGTCAAAACCTAAGAACTAGAGTGCTCTTTTCTACCAACCTTTTGTGATTTTATCAAATTTATGTACAGGAGGACCTGAAGCAGACGCAGATTGCACGGAATAGAGAGACCAAGCAGATGCAGCAGCTTGAAAGTATGAGGCAGAGAAACCCCTCAGACAGACAGATTATTGTATCCTACAGTCCAATGTTATTATTTCTTCTTTCGCCGAAAATACATAGCTGTGAAGCAGAAGAGTAGGTCTGATGGATTTTACATTCAAGATGCCTCAGTTCTCAAATTACCCTGTAGATTAGGGCTGTCAATCAATTAAAACAAATTAATAGATTAAATGCATGATATGCTGTTTAATTTGTCAAAATGAATTCCATACTTATCAATATTTGCTGAGAAATCCCCCAAATAGAGATAATTTAAGACATTATTGCGTCAGATGAGTACATTAATGAATAGATATATAAAAACATGACATTAAAAGTTAGTTACGTCTACAAGTTAAAATGTTTTTAAACATATTTACAACATTTTTAACTAGTATAACTCAAAACGTCTGCATATTTGCATAAGGTTCTGAATTAAATGTTTAGTTTTTAATACACTTAACAAGCATCGACAGCCCTACTAGACATTTTAATGTAAAATAAACTGAAAGATACTTGTTGTAAACCACAATCACAGATTTACCTTAACAGCCTTTCTCAGTCACAGGTGGGACGTGTGTGCAACGAACTGTAATATTATCTTGAAACTACTTTGAATTAATTTAGTTACAACCAAGTAGGTCCAACTCAGTCTGGCACTAATATGTCAGTTATACTCAACCTGATGTGAGTCTTCTTATTTTTCTCAGTTCAAAACGTCTTGGTGAGCTGATAGACTCAAATCGTGTATGTCTGCTTCTTGAGAACATTTTGTGCTTTACATTTCTTTGTCTGTTGTGTCACGAAAGGCTGAGAGTGAACTCCAGAGAGCCACAATGGATGCCACACGCACGACTCGCCAGCTGGAGGAGACAATAGATGACTTTGAAAAGCAGAAGATTCGTGATATCAAGGTCCTTCAGACTGCACGTTGACTTATTTAATAAGTAATATCAATTTATTATTGTGTGAATGAATAAAACAGCCTTTAACATTATACAAAAATAATATAAAGTATATTTATATATTATTATACAAATAGAATCTAACATAATACAAAATTCAAACAGAGTCCCTGAAAACTTTACTGTGTTTAAAACTAAACCCACATTTAAGTCAAAAGCTTTTTTATTATTATTAATAGTTTTATTCAACAAGGACGCATTAAACTGATTGAAACATCATACAAGATGATACACAAGATTTCTATTTCAAATAAACGCTATAGTTTTGAACTTTTTATTCATCAAAGAATTCAGAAAGAAAATGTATTACCTCTTCCATGAAGAAATTAAGCAGCACAGCTGTTTTCAATATGGATAATTATAATTGAGATGTCTCTTCAGCAATAAATTAGCATATTAGAATGATTTCTGAAGGATCATGTGACGCTGAAGAATGGAGTAATGATGTTGAAAATTCAGCTTTGCCTTCACAGAAATAAGTTTAATTTAAAAAAATATTAAAATAGGAAACAGTTATTTTAAATTGTAATATTTCACAATATTACTGTTTTTATTGTATTTTTGATTTTAAAAAATGCAGCCTTGATGAGAATAAAAGAGAATAAGACAATTACACTCTTCCATACATCAAATCTTCCAAAGCTACTTCTCAGAAATGGCTATTTGGACTGATGTTCTCATGTGTTTGATGTAGAAAATTCTCGGTGAATTTGTAACAGTGGAGATGACATTCCATGCCAAGGTTTTGGAAATTTACACAACTGCCTACCAGCACATTCAGAATGTCGATGAGGAAGGAGACCTTGAGGTGAGCACTCTGCACCAGCACCGCTGCTCTAGCAGTCCTGCTGGTTCGAGCTTGTCTGTCTTAATGTCTAATCAAATTATATTCTTTCTCCTCCTGAGATCCCCCTGCTGTCATAATGATGAAAGCTCTGGTTGCTGGGGTATAAGGCCTCCTCCAATCTTGATGCTAAAAGAACCATAGAGCCATCTTGCAAAGCATGTTCAGTCAGCTGTGGAATGTTCGCACTGGCTAATGCATTTATTTATGAATTCATAGTTTTGCATGCTAAAACGTTTTTTTTTTTTCTTAACTTTGTTCATATTTCCTTAACTTGCCGGGGAAGAAAATCACATGAATATTATTTCATCAGGGATTTTCTGGGAAACGTTTCCTTGTTCTTCTCTGAACTTTGCCTGTAATTGGATGTGTAAACTGGTAATAGTCATATATTGGCACATGGTGACTGGTTTATGAAGACACAACTAGAGCATATAGAGATAGGTCATAAATATTCTTCCTGTAATATTTAACTGGAGTTAATATAGTTGAGGTGACAATGTTTGTTGGCACACCCTCACCAGGACAGAGTGAGTAAATGTTTTTCCCCAATCTAAATTACATGGTTCTCTGTTGCTACAACACAGTATGTTGTACTAGTTTGTGTTGACTCATTTTTCTTTTTAATGTATCTCGGCTGTACTCATTATTGTTTTATTATGTGGTGGGTGATAAGATGACATTAGGTTCCTGGTGGTCCATATGTAGAGTAGTCTACAGACCACTTTTTTTTTGTCTTGACAGGTGTTCAGGAACTCACTGCACCCCCCTGATTACCAGTCTCGATTAGAAATAGTTTGTGCCAATTCTAAACTTTCCCTAAATCAAACTGGTACATCAATGAGTAAATCAGGAACAATGCAGGTTAGTGCCTCCCCATATCTTATGTTAGATAAAATAACTTTCTATTGTTAGATGGATAATTAATGTTAGAACTTCTATTTCAATACAGTTCATTATCTATCAGTATTAAAAATGTAAAATGGCTTAATATGTTTCAAATGCATAGTTTGAATTCAAGACTGTTATCATATTTCTTTGTGGAGAAATACTTTTTTTTTTATGTTTAAGTGACACAAAAGAAGATATTTTTGAAGAATGTTGGTAACCAAATATTTGCTATATTTGCTATAAAAAATACTATGGAAGAAGTCAGTGAGGACCAGAAACTGTTTGGTTGCCCACGTTCTTCAAAATATCTTTTGTGTTCAGCAGAAGAAAGAAATTCATATCGCTTACAACCTGAGGGCAAGTAAATGATGACAAAATTTTCATTTTTGGGTGAACTATCCCTTTAAGGCACATTCACACAAGAACGATATCTATAAACAAAATAATAATGGCAACTCTATTAGTGTCCACACCAACAGAAGATAACGCTCTGTTTATTCTAAGAGTGTGCTGCAGTTTCGCCTTCTGCCGCTTTAAATCCTCAAGCTCTTTTAAGCTCTTGAAATGTGGATTCTGATTGGCCAATGTTTTTATCACTCATTTGCTGAAAGAACAGCATTCTTAAAGTGATTCCAATGATTTTGATTCTCTGTCATTATTGTTATAGCTGTGATGTTAACTTCTCTATTCTCCTCACAGAATCAGAACTTTATATCTACAGGTGCATCTCAAAAAATTTGAATATCATGAAAAAAGTTCTTTTTTTTTGCAACTTATTTCAAAAAGTGAAACTTTCATATATTCTAGATTCATTACATGTAAAGTAAAACATTTCAAAAGTTTTCTTTGTTTTAATTTTGATGATTAGAGCTTACAGCTCATGAAAATCAAATATCCAGTATCTCAAAATATTATAATATTTCCTAAGATCAATCAAAAATAGGATTTGCGAAACAGAAAAGTTCAAGTTCTTTAAAGTATGTTCATTTATGCACTCAATACTTGGTCGGGGCTCCTTTAGCACAAATTCCAGCATCAGTGAGGTGTGGCATGGAAGCGATCAGCCTGTGGCACTGCTGAGGCACTATTGAGCCTTCAGCTCGTCTGTATTGTTGGATCGACTGTTTCTCATCTTTCTCTTGAAAATATCCCATAGATTCCATATGGGGTTCAGGTCAGGCATGTTGACTGGCCAATCAAGCACAGTAATATCATGGTCAGCAAACCACTTGGAAGTGGTTTTGGCACTGTGGGCAGGTGCTAAGTCCTGCTGGAAAAGGAAATCAGCATCTCCATAAAGCTTGTCAGCAGATGGAAGCATAAAGTGCTCCAAAATCTCCTGGTAGACAGCTGCATTGACTTTGGACTTGATAAAACACTATGGACCAACACCAGCAAATGTCACGGCACCCCAGACCATCACTGACTTCAGAAACTTCACTCTGGACTTCAAGCAGCTTGGATTCTGTGCCTCTCCAGTCTTCCTCCAGACTCCAGACCTTGATTTCCAAATGAAATGCAAAATTTACTTTTATCTGAAAAGAGGACTTTGGACCACTGAACAACAGTCCAGTTCTTTTTCTCTTTAGCCCAGGTAAGATGCTTCTGACGTTGTTTCTGCTTCAGAAGTGGCTTGGTAGCCCTTTTCCTGAAGACGTCTGAGGCACTCTGAACACTGCTTTCAGTAATGACCTTCTGTGACTTACCCTCTTTGTGGAGGGTGTCAATGATTGTCTTCTGGACCATTGCCAAGTCAGCAGTCTTCCCCATTATTGTGGTTTCAAACAACAAGAAATATCCGGAATTTATACTGTAGGGATGGTCATTTAATGAAACTCAAATGTAATTCTAATATTTTGAGATACTGGATTTTTGACTTTCATGAGCTGTAAGCTCTAATCATCAAAATTAAAACAAAAAAACTTTTGAAATGTTTTACTTTACATGTAATGAATCTAGAATATGTGAAAGTTTCACGTTTTGAAATGTTACAAAATAAATGAACTTTTTCACAATATTCTAATTTTTGAGATGCACCTGTATTGTTATCATCCTTGACGTGAACAGACCTTTAGTTGTGTTGTATCCCAAAACTGAGAGATTTTTTTTCTGGTGTAGTCAAGAACATCTAGCAGACAGAGGAAAAGGGATGACGAAGATGAGGAGGAAGATGAGGATGATTTGGAGGAAGTGACTGATGATGAGCATTAAAATATTTTCTTTGCCATTTCATCAAATAATTTCAGGCAGTGACATTCCTGAACTGTATTTAAGAGTGTTTGAATGGAAATGAGTGATATTATAAAATGAATTTGCATCACCAGCAATAAATGTGATGTAATGATAGCTCAGTTATGTTAGGTAAAGGTGAGTGCGTGATTAGATGTTTGGTCTCTTGTAAATCATATGCTATAAAATTATATATATACTGAAAAACACCTTCAAAGAGAGTTACTTTTTTTATGATTTTAAATCATCCTGTGTGTGTGTGTGTGTGTGTGTGTACAAAGTGCCAAGCCGTTTCTGTGGTCAATATATCTGGTTAGAATGTGCCTTAGAGCATTTTGGTGTACCAATAAAGCTGGCTCTTGCTTTTGCATAATAGCCAATTTTCATGACCTCAAATGTCTGAGTGTGTATTTGTTCTTCTGTTTACAGAGTGTGCATACCAAAACACTCACTGTTCGTTATACACACAAACAATAGTGAACCCCTGGAACTTGACCCACCCTGTGTTCAGCTTCATTGTGTCTCATAGCTTTTGTGTCAGTCATGAATGAGTCAGAAACAGTAACCAGTACTGCTGGTGTAATTATGACTTGGAGCAAAAGTGTTGAAGACACATAATTAAAATTGAAATGCTATCATACATTGTTGAAATGTATGTTTATGAAATCTCTGTATGAACCAAGCGCCAAGTCCGCTGACAAAAAAATGGACAGGCAACTTTTTCTAATCAAATGCATGCATCTCAGTTATCTATAAAATATATTCACAGTGTTTAGCATTTGTGAAGATTTCATTAATTTAAAATTCTAATTGGCGGCCCTTTGGATTGTGAGCTGAATGGTCATAGGGCTTTGTCTCCAGGTGGGTGGATACGTGGCATTTCGTGACAGATGCACAACGTGGCCATTCATTCAGTGGCATTGAGGATGACAATATCTGAGGAAAGGATTCCCTCCTCGCCCGTATGACTCATCCTTTACAGAGCTCGTAATGGGAACCAGTGTGTGTTTGTGTACGCTGTAGCGCCTGACTGTACTGAATATTAACACGATGGTTGCCTCGCAGCGGTTTAAAAAAAAAAAACCATAACTACAGCATGAGTCAGAGAGAGAGAGAGGTGCTGCAGGCTCTGGGTAAATGTTCACCAGTCTACACTCTCTCCATCCATCAAGCAGATGCAGAGGTTTGGTTGTCACGAAAACCCTCTGACCGCTGCAGTGGCGTGATTTTGACATGGATCATCTCTGAATTACAATATTGCACGACTAAAATGTTTCTTATCTCTTTTTATTTTTGAATGACAAATACGTGATATGGCATACACAAGTAACCATATAAATATAATTTTAACTAATTTTATTTCTTTCATCTCAAACTAAAAATAGTAAATAAATAGTTTCTTTTAGCAAATATTTTTGGATTTCTTTTTTTCTGTTGTAATGTGCAAAGTCCCAATGAAACAGAAGTAGTGACAGATGTTTTCTGTTTTGTTACATGCATCGTAGAGGATTGTTGAAAAAGGAAAAATGTAGGGCGAGGACATGGTTCTACTGATTGGTTGTTGATTGGATATTGAGATGGCATTGCACTTAAAGATCAATGCAAGCTTGTGATCAGCTTGTGGAGGGATGGGGTTTAAGCAGAAAGGTCCTGCATATGTCACCAGAGAGAAGTCTTACGTTTCACTGGAAGATTAAGTTGGGATGTTCAAAGATGAATTGTTTGCAATAAGATCAATTTTAAACATGAGCTTTTAAGCATGTGTTTCCCTCTGAGAGTGACCCAAGGTCTAGGAAAGAAAATCAAATGTCATGTGACTTCAATGCAATTTGTTGTCTTTCTTCTGAATTCCTAGAAAGCGAAGGCAAATTATGTTGCATTTTCCCCTTTCAAAATTCTTTAGAATTATGCGTAATGAACTGAGTAAAAGTTGAAACGTGTCGAAAGTTGAGACTTATTTATCAAGAATTAACGTGATTCTTTATTGACAGATTTAATTGTCTCTCCATCAAAATAATTCAGAATCAGAATGAGCTTACAAAACAGTGTCCTCTGTTTTCAGTGTCTAACTGATTCATTGAAGAAGCATGTTGTATGAAACACCAGACCCATACATTCTGCTTAGTTTCACAAATAAGGAGTGGCTTCGCCCCTGAACAGAATTTGGAGACATGAGTCAAAAATGTTGATTAAAAGTGATACTTGAATTCAAATGAAAGCAAAAAACTGGTTAACCATATACTATGTTCTGAGTAGAAGTACCTGCACTCCAGGTTTGTTCTGTCACTCTGTGCTTGTTTTTGTTAATGGTTTCGACATCCGCCTTCAAAAGCATACTGCTGCCACATATAATATTGCGCAAGTGCTTATTTGAGTCTAGGATGATACAATCTGCCAGAGATGCCTTGGGGTCATAAGCTACAGCAGGCGGAAAAGAAAACAGGCATTTGTCTTTGCTGGCTCTGACCCACTCAGCTGTGCAATGAGAATATGCAAATCCGCATGGTTGGATATGTGTGTTTGTAGAAATATCTATGTACATTACATTATTGGTGTTCAAATATGCAGCAGGTTTAAGTCAGCAGCCACTCTGCAGCAGTGTCCTCTGTTTTCAGTGTCTAACTGATTCATTGAAGAAGCATGTTGTATGAAGCACCAGACCCATACATTCTGCTCTTAGTTTCACAAATAAGGAGTGGTTTCGCCCCCTGAACAGAATTTGGAGACATGAGTCAAAAATGTTGATTAAAAGTGATACTTGAAAAATAGGCGAAATAAAAACCTTTTCTGATGGTTTTACACACAGGATCAGTGGCAGATCTGTGAGGAAATTGAATTTTTCCATGTACTCTTAAAAATAAACGTTCCGAAAGGTTGTTTTTTTTGCAGTGACACCATAGAAGAATCATTTTAGTTTTGCAACAGAACATTTCAGTGAACAGTTCTTGAAATTTTTCGTAGTGTGAGGAACGTTTTAAGAACCATCTATAGAATCATTTTCCACTATAAAGAACATTTAATAACACGAAAAGTTTCTACACTTAAAAATAAAGGTTCCAAAAGGGGGGTTTTGCAGCGATGCCACAGAAGAACAATTTTTGGGTTGCAAAAAAAAACAAAAAACAGTAAGGAACATTTTAATAATCTAAAGAACCGTTTTCAACTATAATGACAATTTTATGTTATTGAAAAAGGTTTCTACACTTAAAAATAAAGGTTCCAAAAGGGGGGTTTCACAGTGATGCCATAGATGAACCACTTTTTGGTTCCCCAAAGTACCTTTCAGTAAACCGTTCTTAAAATGAAGACAGTTTTAATAATCTAAAGAACCTTCTTCCACTATAAAGAACTATTTGTCCAATGGAAAGGTTCCATGGATGTTAAAGGTTCTTCATGGAACCAACAATACCAAAAAATAACCTTATTTTTAAGAGTGTAGGGGTTCAGGAAATTCTCACAAGGTCATAGAGCAGGATGCCAGACCCGCAGGGGCCTGTCAACCCCTGAAGAACCATCGTAGGTCTTGACCTCATTGGCATAAATCCTCCTTGTTTGAATTATACGACATGTGAAAACGTAGACTGGGTGCATGATTGAGCTATAGCCTACGATATGAGAGCAATTCATTACCCACAGTATGGAGCCAGTGGTTTTACTAATGTCTGGGAACAGCACGCTAATTGGGAAAATCCCATAGGATTTATACAACAAAGAGGAATGTGTCCCAACTCTTTATGACCACACATGTTGTCAGCCAAGCACATTTTCTGTTTCCATCATATGTGCCAACTTTGTGCTGGATCCACAGAAACTGTGTATTTCCACAGCTTAATGGTGCTTTCATTAAACTTCCATTAAACTAATGAAACTTATGTCATGAAGACTGCTTGTTTGATAAGCAGTGCCCTATTTCATGTGAGCAAAAGCCCAGATTTTATTATCAAGTGACTTATGGCTTCTCAAACTCCTTACATGGGCTGCTGGGCCGTGTGTCATCAGAAATAAACAGAGTAGAGAGAGATGAACAAGCGGTGGCCGTTTCAAAGGAACGGATAAGAGAGACAGTCACTGTGCTTTGTTTTGGAAAAAGTGGAGAGGTTTCCATGGAGCCACTATTTGATCCCATGATAATTAGCTTAGTTCACTGATTGCACAACATCCTCTCCATTGGCTGTGAGGTGGCCTCATCATCAGGAACGTGCCTCTGTTTATGCTTACGGTCGCCTCAATGCCTGACTTGAGTTTAAAACGGATCGTGATCAACACAGGAAACACAACGGAGGGATGCTTGTTGTTGTACATCCGCTCTTGTTTTCACACAAATGACGTTTAATGGTTGTTGCTATAGCTGTATGCCAGGGTTGCCAGATCTGCATAACAAATCCAACCCACTGGACAATCAAAACTAGCCCACTGACCAATTAAACTAGCCCCAAATCTAGCCCAAATACTCAACTCAAAATATGTAATTTCAGCACCTAAATACATTTTTAAAGTTATGTTTTACACACTTTTTTCAAATCACATACGGTAACACTTTAAGGTCATGTTACTAATTTTAACTAACAATGAGCAATATATTTGTTACAGTGTTTATTCATTTTTGTTAGTTAATAAAAATATAACGGTTCATTGTTGGTTAATGTTAACTCTGAGCCATTCAATAATATTAATAGATAAAAAGTTTGATTTTAATAAATGTATTAGTAAATGCTGAAATGAACTAAGATTAATAAATGCTTTTGGTATTTTTCATTGTTAGTTCATGTAGTTAAATAACAAATAGTATCTTATTGTAAAGTGTTACTAAAAGCACTGTATTGTAGGGATCATAAACAGTCTGTTTTCATATATATATATATATATATATATATATATATATTATTTTATTTTTTTTAATTAATGAAAAATGCTTTTAAAAATGACATACTTTTTTATTTATTTGCAACAATCCTTGAGAAACCTGCCAAACTGTTACCATGGTAACAGAAACAGCCACCTAAAAACTCTCATCTCATCATCTAGCACAGTTTTATCTTTGGAATTAGGTAGAGTAAAATATTTCAATACAAGCTTTTCTGTCAAATATCATTTACGCAATATGTCAAACCATTAACCCTAGGGGGGGAAATTAACCCGCTGCAAATGTAGCCAACTTGGCAACCCTGCTGTAGAGCGGCAGTGCCATCGTGAGCTGTTTAAAACAAGCATTTGTGTATATTTGCCTTGAGAAATGTGTAGAAGCCATCTTAAAGAGAGAGTACACCCAAAAATAAAAACTCTTCATCATTTACTCCACACACGTTATTCCCAAACATTGTGTGTTAAAAAAAGAGCAGCTTGCACATTCTGCTAAATTTCTCATTTTGTGTTCTACACAAGACAGACAGGTTTTGGAAGAAAAAGCTAGTGAATACATTTTAGGGACGCAGTTTCAGTATCCCCCAAATCCCATAAACTGCACCGGCCTTTGGATAGGAGTTACTGTAATAGAGGATTATAGCTAAAACCAGTGTAAACCCATAATATATTACCCCATCAATATCCAGTCTATTCCACAGAAGAAAAGCTTATACAATTTACAGATTTTTCTTATGCAAGACAATGGTATGTTCAAATATATGGGTTTCATTGAACTTTCATTATTTCATAATTAGACTGTTTCCATAGGCTGCAGCTCTAATTTATTATTTGCATCAAAGAGTGGCTGGGGTTGAAAAGCTCTTGTGTAAGTGTGGCAGAAAGGGGCAAAAAGGGTCTGTTTGAAGGCTTGGGGGGTGGATTTTGCAAACCGGCACTGCTTGCTTTTGTGCCTTTTGTTTGCAGCAGGTTGTTGTGAGAAGCCGTTTGAACAGCATTGGTAGAACAGTTGTGCAACTGGCCCATTTGCTCAGAGCAAATAGCAGCCTTCTGAGAAGGGGGCGAGGCCTCATACAGAGCCTCTGCTTTTTTCCACTAGTGTCATCGCTTTTAATCTCCTTGACTCCTGCACAATTAGTTTTGAATTCTTATTGTGCAATGTGCTGATAAAGGTTTCAAAGAAAAGTAGCTCACAAAACCATTACAGACGAAGCCGATGTTTGCCGATGACTCACGCGGTGCTCATTATGATCTAATTATGCACAATCACGTTCCCATTTATGGAATGTCTCTTCATGAATAATCTCAGGCATCGCATGAGAACTTCTAAAGGTCAACACCAACAATCGGCTGTTTGAATTAATGTGTATAAACGTGGACAACAAGCCATGTTGGGTAACTGGATGCTGGCTTGTAAAGACCTGCAGAGTTCATTTACACATTCCAAAATCTCTAGAACACCTTTAAGAGCTACAGATAAGAAACACTGTGGGTCATTGTATTGCATTGTAGGAATTCCTGCAGAATATTCAAATACAATGATGTATATACTGTATGCATACATATATATATATATACATTTTGTTTCAATACTTTGTTTTAATTAAAACATATTATTCTGGTCTGACAGTGGGGTCCAATATTTTGAAACCAAATATTGGATAGGGTTTAGAGCAGGGGTGCCCAAACTCAGTCCTGGAGGGCCAGTGTCCTGCAGAGTTTAGATCCAACTTGCCTCAACACACCTGCTACAAAGTTTCTAGTATGTCTAGTAAGAGCTTGATTAGCTGGCTCAGGTGTGTCTGATTGGGGTTGGATCAAAACTCTGCAGGACACCGGCCCTCCAGGACCGAGTTTGGGCACCCCTGGTTTAGAGTCAGTAAATATTTTTTGTTTTACATATTTTTCAAAATAAATTAATATTTGTATTCAGTAAGGATACACTAAATTGATCAAAAGTGACAGTAAAGACTTTTGTAATGTTACAAAAGATTCCTTTTTCAAATAAATGCTGTTCTTCTTAGCTTCCTATTCGTCAAAGAATATGGGTTTCCACAAAACTATTAAGCAGCGCAAATGTTTTCAACATTGATAATAATTTAAAAATTAAAAATAAAAGTTTCCTGAGCACCAAAACCAGCATATTAGAATTATTTCTGAAGGATCATGAGACACTGAAGTCTTGAATAATAACTGCTGAAAATTATATTATTATATTTTAAATTATAGTAAAATGGAAAACAGCTCATTTAAATTGTAACAATATTTTACAAATATTAGTCTTCACTGTATTTTTCATCAAAACAAATCAGCTTTGGTTACTTTTTTCAAAACATTAAATATCGTACTAACACTAGAGTGTATAAATTATAATTAATAAATGTAAAAAATAATTTGTAAATATTTTTATACTAAATTAATTAAAATATATTTTTCTTTATTATTATTTCTTACGTTTTAGTATTTTTAAAAATGTAGCCTAATAAAAAGGTTACAAAACGCAGAAATATTTAATATTCACGCCATATTTTTAGTTCACTAATGAAATAAATAATCTTGTGACATCGATCATGTGAACACCTTCATACAGACACTCAGATGTTCTTGCTTCCATTGATTTTTGGAACATTCTCAAATCATGCTCAAATGTTTTTACACACAATAAGATTTGTAAAGAAAATGTAAGCAAGATATTCCAGAAATGACAGATATAGGATGTAATGACAGCCAACAGACAGAACAGGAACAGCTGGTGTAAGAAGTAGAAGCAAACCTGACCTTTCCATAGAGCGGGTCCCTTCTTTATTAAGAACAAACACTGGGCAACAGAGCAAAGACAGGAAATGGTACGTTTGTGTCAATATGTCTGAAGGCAAACACACTCATATAAACAAGCATCCCTTTCTGTTATAAAAGGCAGAGGGATGTTGCTCGTTGGCCAATGATAAAGCCAATGTTTTTTAGTGTTTACTGACCATCCAGCGGTGTTATTGAGAAGTGATCATCTGATTCAGAGCATGGTCAATATTTCAATTAAAAATGTCCTCTTGTTGCCACTTAAGCAGCTTTCCATAAAGATCCAGCTGGGATTCGGAATTAAAACTGGTCCTTGGGTCATCATGGATGTGAATATGTTTTTTGTACTGAGACAAAAAATATTTCTTCTATTGAAAAATCTTCTGAAACAATGTTTTGACGGCCTATTGAGACAAAGCAGTCCATGTAGGGTGGAATTCCTCACATTAATTTGTTATTTTGATTCATGCTGCATCTTCCTTTGTCTGACTACTGACAGAAGCTGGTAAAACTTCCCATAAACAGAGCTGCCTTTGAAAAACGGCGAATTTGAAATGTAAAAATGTTCTTTTCAGCTGGCGCTGTGATTAATGCAGCAGACCACACACTCAGTGGGTGAAAAAGCAAAGGAATTGTTCCTTTTAATGAGCATCTCAGGTCATAACAAGCAGTTACATTCATATTCATGTTTAACTGTCTACGCAACCAGCCTAATGTTATTTCACATCAGAGGCATTTCTTCAAAGCTAACAGGGGTGTTGTCAACAGACCGTAAATCTCTAACTTTAATGATTTAAAATGAAAGAGCTTCTTAACATTAATAATTATCTCTTCATATTCCGTTGGGTCCGTGTGGTTGATTGATTGTGGAGATGCAGCAACTGTTGCGTGATCATAAACATTTGTGATGAGATAATAACCTAAGTTACCACAGCCATTGCATAGCAACTATTTTTCTTTCTGGTATTATTGGAGCTAGCATATGTATAAGAGTGTTGCAGGCTAAAACTCAGTCAGTCAATTTAGACAGTACCGAAAAAACAGTAACTTCAGGTAAAACAGCTGGCGCATCCTCTTTATCTCATCCATCATTAATACTCTCACCCTCATGTTGTTCCAAACCCATAAGAACTTCTTTCATCTTCGGATCACAAATTAAGATATTTTTGATGAAATCCAAGAGCTTTCAGACCCTGCATAGACAGCCACGCAACTGACACATGCAAGGCCCAGAAAGTCAAGTAAGGACATTGTTAAAATAGTCCATGTGACATCCGTGGTTCAACCTTAATTTTATGAGAAAACTTTTTGTGTGCAAAGACAACAAAAATAATGACTCGATTTCTTCTCTTCCGGGTCAGTCTCCGCCGGCATTCAAGAGAGTACCGCGACACATTTTTGTTGTAATTTTTTAGACATACAGCGCTGTTGCACTACAGGCATCCCGAATTCGAATCCTGACTCAAGGATCTTTCCCAATCACGCCCCCTATCTCCCTCCCACTTTGCTTCCTGTCAGTTCTGATCTGTCCTATCATAATAAAGGCAAAAATGCCAAAAATAAATCTTAATCTTAATGTGTTCTGAAGATGAATGAAGGTCTTACAGGTTTGGAATGACATGAGGATGAGCATGACAGAAGTTTCATTTTTGGGTAAACTATCACTTTAAGCAAGTTGATATGATTCAAAATTATATAAAAATATAATTATATTTATATATAAAAAATATATAATTATATATAAAAAAATGCCACTTGTTCAGCTAATTCAACTGAGCAAATGTAACGAAATTCTTTTATCATAACTTTTTATCATTAACTTTTATCATCCATGTAATTTAATTTCATGGATCTGTTAAAAGGAATATTTCACCCAAAAATGAAAATTGTAAATGGGTGCCATCACAATGACAGTTCAACCTGCTGATAAAATATCAAGTAATCCACACGACTCCAGTCCATAATGTCTTGTAAAGTGAAAAGCAGCGTATTTATGAGAAACAAATGCATTATTAAGGCATTTTAACTTTAAGCTTTCGTTCTGGCCAAAATGCCAGTCCATAATCTATAATAACACTTCCTCCAGTGAAAAAGTCCATCCTCTGTTGTCCTCTCTAGAGGACTATTTTAGCTGGAAGCAACAGTTTGGATTAAAAAACATTAATGATGGATTTGTTTATTACAAACACAGCTTTTTACTTCAAAAGACGTTAATTGCTGGATTGGAGTCATGTACAGTAGATTACATGGATTATTGTGATGTTTTTATCAGCTATTTTGACTATCATTCTGATGGCACCCATTCACTGCAGATGATCCATTGGTTAAATTTCTCCAAATCTGTCCTGATGAAGAAATCTTGAATGCCTTGATGGTGAGTACATTTTCACATTTCATTTTTGGATTAACTATTCCTTTAAATTTGCAAAATAAAAGTTTGCTTAAACCATTTGCGTTGGGATTACATTAATAATTTTCTTTGGCGCTAATAGCTGGGCAGGGGATTTCCAGTTCCATGCAAAGCAAAGCATGAAGGGAGTAAATGTTGAAATTAATTGTTATGTTTTTGAAAAAAAAGAAGAGGTTGAGACTAGTTAATGTTTAATGTTATATTGTGCTGGGATTTAGACAGGTTTCTGTTATGTTGTGGTGAAGAGTGGAGCTTGTACTGCTGTCAGGACGGGATTTTGTTGTATGTTGCTTTAATCAAGGAGCAATTACTGAACAAATGTCTTCCAAGTGCAAACATCATAGACACATGATTGCTTATTGCTTGTTGGGTTACATTTAGTATGCTAAACCTATAGCGTGTCATTAAATTCAGTTACACAAATTTGAGTTCACGGCTTAATTGAATGACCAAAAAAAGAAAAATAAACATTTCTCACATGTGAACCATTGTCCAACTGAATTAGGCCCAGCTAAAGAATTTTTTGGCCATATATTTGAGGAAAAACACATCCCACAAACAGGAGACATCTAGTAACAGATAGACAGTAACTGAGTGTGCTTGGCATCGGACCTGAAGAACACAAGAGAACAGGGAGGATACACAGTGTAATGGAGAACATGCAGGATCCCTGCTTTGTGTCCCTCTGCCTTTGTGCTGAGCGTTTGTTTGGGTAGAACAGGATGTAGAAGGACATCTGGAGGAAATCAATCCAGTGTTTGCTATACCCATCTCCGGGACCTTTAAGGATTTCATGTGCATGGATGGTCATGGAGAGGACACCAGTGACTCTGATGCTCAAACGTTAGATATGCTCGAGCTCAAATATGTCCAGTCTAGGTAATATCTCTACAGTTTGGGATACTACATGACCCAGACATCAAAGAGACCATGTTTAGCAATACCATTAGTCAAATCCTTTCAAAATAAAGAGCAGGCATAACCTTTGGAGTTCATGAACTTGTTTAGAGGTAACTGGGTCAATGACATGTTAATTGTATTGTCCAGATCTTAATTCATTAAAAAAGCATTAAAAATGCAATTTAATGACTTGAAACACCTCTTACATGATCATTTTAGAATGTAATTAAAATTCATTTTTACATATTTTTTTATATAATGTTTTGTAAGTGTTACGGAAGAGGTCTGACACGACAGGTTAGTTTTATACAAAACAGTTTATTTGGTCACAGTGAGTACTGGTGTTGAGTCCGGAGGAAGTGAGGGTGAGGGAAAGGTCTGTGAGAGTGCAGAGGATATGGAGAGTGGAGTAATCAGAGTCTTTTGCTTGATTGAGGCTGGAAGGGATCCGGGGGAAGCACACACCTCAGCGATCCAGGAACTAGGAGATACAGGAGACACTTGGAGACGAGGAGACACTAGGAGGAACACAGGAGGTAAGTAATGCAAGAAGTATTCAAAGGTAATCAGTAGCAAAGTCATTGAGTCCTCTACGTGTAAACGAGACCGGACAGTGAGGGTGTCTGAGGTGTGTGCTTTTATGCAGGCTGGTAATGAGGTGCTTGATTGGTGACAGGTGCAGGTGCTCAGAACTCAGGTGAAAGGGATCGTTGTGATTGGGTGGTGGCAGAGCCTGGCCGATCTGTTACTCAATATCAAAAGATCCTTCAGAAATCATTCTAATATGCTGATTTACTGCTCAAGACACATTTGTTATTATGTTATCATCAATGTTGAAAACGAGAAAGTTAAAAAAACAGCATTGTGAGAATCTAAAGTACAATACTGTCACGTCCGATCTATTTAATGTAATTTAATGGTAATTATTTAACCAAGAAATTATGCATAATTATACAAACACAGAGAGATGTTCATAAAAGGCATTGAATTGCTTTGAGCACACACAATAAATTGCACTGGCATACTGAATCGTTAAGCACGCAGAAGAAATATAGGGTTTATACTAAGTTCAGAAACTTGTTAAACTATGCAGAGCTGGCGCACAGACGCTCCTGATGAGCCTTTTCTCTGTTCCCATCTATCAAGTACAGTGTGTTCAAAAACACACAGGCCTCGTCCCAGCTCCAGACTGCACATACTGTATGCCAATTCTCCTTTGGACTGCATAGCAGCTGATATTCAATCTAGTTTGTTTTGTTCCTCTCAGTATGGAGAGATAGAGAGTCTCATTATCCATATAGGGCTATGCTCGCCTTTGTCCCGGCTTCATTCCCATAAAGATTTGATTCGCAGCCTCATTTCATATTATTCCCCACTGTGGGAAATTTGGCACTCTGTAGCAAGCGTGTTGCAGTCAAAGAGGCAATTTACATAATGAGTTTGTTTTTTGTGTCAGCAAGAGCCGTCGGAAAGCTTTCGTCATCCTGTTTATAGTAAAACTAATCTCATCATCAGCTTTGGAGGAGAGACCAAGCAAATACGGCTAGTTTTGGTCTTTACTCCTCATATGGCATGTACAGCCTTGTGTCCCGAGCGTATCACGACTCAGCTGAGATCGAGAGCTCTCGATTTAATGAGTGAGAGTTCTGACAGGTCCAGGGAACAACAGCGGGTACATTAACATGCCGACGACCCAGGGTGGTGGGCACGACAGATCAAGCCACAGTCTATTATTGTAACTCATTAGCATTAATAATGCATGTTTCCTTCTCTTAATTACCTCCGCCTACATGCTAACATAACACCTTCCTCTCAGCACTCACTTCATATTCAATCCATACGACCTCAACAAGTACGAACCAGTCGCTGACCCTGAACAGAGCTCTCACGAGTCTACGTTTATGGAAATAGCGGTTGCGCAACCCCTGCACACCTCTAAACAAAGCTGACAGGGGCACTTCTTTTCTACTCGAGTTGAGCAAGTGCTGCTGGGGTAAATGCACTTTAGAACTGATGTTAACAAGTCTTTTCTAAAGTGACACTTGACTCCAGGGTTTGCTGGGAATCTCTTGACACTGATCCAGTGTCAGAAATCAACGTTTAAGAGCAATATTCACTCCAACCCCAGAAAACATTTTCCAGTGCATTTTACTTTTATATGGGCATATTGCTAACATAGGATCCATCGGTTTTTATATAATTCTCTTCTGCTCACCAAGCCTGCATTTATTTGATCCAAAATACAGCAAAAGCAGTAATATTGTGAAATATTTTTACTATTTAAAATAACTGCTTTCTATTTGAAAATATTTGAAAATGTAATTTATTCCTGTGATTTCAAAGCTAAATTTTCAGCATCATTACTCTAGTCTCTGTTGTACTACTCAGTGTCACATGATACTTTTAGAAATCATTCTAATATGCTGATTTGCGGTTCAAGAAACATTTATTATTATTATTATTATTATTATTATTATTATTATCAATATTTAAAATTAGTTGAGTACATTTGTTTCAGGATTCTTTGATAAAAAAAAGATCCAAAGATCAACATTTATATGAAATAAAAAGCTTTTGTAACATTATACACTACACCATTCAAAAGCTTGGAGTCAGTATCATTTTTATTTTATTTAATTAAAAAACAAAAAAATTGTGTGTGTGTGGGGGGGGGGGTTACAGTGGGGCAAAAAAGTATTTAGTCAGCCACCAATTGTGCAAGTTCTCCCACTTAAAAAGATGAGAGAGGCCTGTAATTTTCATCATAGGTATACCTCAGCTGATCTTTGGATCTTTCTGTTCATCAAAGAATCCTGAAAAAATTCTACTCAGCTGTTTTCAGCATAATAATAATAATACATGTTTTTTGAGCAGCAAATCAGAATATTAGAATTTGATTTCTGAAGGATTATGTCACTGGAGTAATGATGCTAAAAATTCAGCTTTGAAATCACAGGAATAAAATACATTTTAAAATATATTCAAATAGAAAACTGTTATTTTAAATAGTAAAAATATTTCACAATTTTACGTTTTTTTGCTGTATTTTGGATCAAATAAATGCAGGCTTGGTGAGAAGAGGAAATGTATTAAAAAAAACATAAAAAATCTTACTGTTCAAAAACTTTTGACTGGTAGTGTACACTACTGTTCTAAAGTTTGGGGTTTAAAAGATTTTTTAATAATAGGTTAATAATAGATTTTTAAGAAGTATCTTATGCTCACCATTTTTTTTATCAAAAACACAGTAAAAACAGTATTTTATGAAATATTATTATGATTTAAAACATGTAAATCATATAAACATATGAATATTATGATTTAAAATGAATATATAAATTAATATATATTAAAATGTAATTAATTCCTGTGATACAAAGCTGAATTTTCAGATTCATAACTCCCTTCTTTAGTGTCACGTGATCCATCAAATCACTCTAATATGCTGGTGCTCAGAAACATTAGTCATTATTATCAATGTTGAACAGTGATACATTTTTTCCCAGAATTCTTTGATGAATAGAAAGTTCAAAAGAATAGCATTCATTTGGAATAGAAATTGTTTGTAATATAATAAATAACTAAATGACTGTCACGTTTAATCAATTTAATGCATCCTCGCTGAATAAATGTATTATTTTATTTTAGAAATCTTACTCCATATGTTAGATGGATTCACTATATGAGGGCATTTTTGCTTCCTCATTTTAAATATGTGGGTTTTTAAAAACATTTTCCATGGCATATTTGATTAATCATGAGTCAGACAGCAATTCATATTAAAATGCAAAAAGTTAATATAGATATATTCCTTCACTCAAGATAATATAGCCATAATCTGGCTAAAAACATCTTATAGACACATTGTTTTACAACAACACTTTCTTCCTGGTCTTCTCTGGCATCCTGCCATAATGCCTGTGAAATTATTGCTTTATCCTTTCACGGTATTATTGGTGTAAATCTCCACTGTTGCAGTACAATGCTGAAGGCCATTGAAATCCTGTTAATGTGCTGCAATTAAATTCTTTTTGAAATGCTAAGCTCTCCCTCCCTTTGATAATTTAAGAACAGTTGACTCACTCTTGATGACTGAAAGGTTTAGAAGGATTCACGCTAGCGGACTCAAGACGAGTGTAAACTGTAGGCCTGTGCTTAAGTGGCATTAATGCATTTTTAAGAGGTTCCCCTCCTGTTTCTTTTCCAAATGGAATTAAACCCATCTACTCAATGCTTTTTGAACCTGCAAGTAACTATTAGCAGAACTCAATGCGATATTGCGGCAGACGTCGCTCTCACCATTTAACCTCTCTCTTAAACATCATATGAGAATCTCAACACCGCTCCACATTCCAGACCTCTTTCTTAAGGTCATACGGTTGTAAGCAGCGGAGCCCTGCCTCTCAGAATGACTGTACTTTTATTTTCTCGCCTGAAGGAGACTGGCGTCTGGGTGGTGTGGGGGACTGCCCTTAGCCACCACATCACACTTTATTTCCTCGGACTGACAGGATGAGCTCTTACTCACCACGATTGATTGTTGATGATAGCACTTAACACAACAAACACTTGGTATTTTCTTGTGTAACTGGATCCCGAGGAACATGGCATAAAACAAGACGGCAACACTACAGCACATGGGAAAAGTTCCCAGTAGAAATACAGAAGCTGCGTGGAAGCTTAATAATGGTTCAACTTGGCCTGTTTGAAATTTGATGCTGGTTAAACCGTGGAATGTTTACAAGAGCGTTTTAGTGGTGCTGAATGTGAGCCACCGCGGCTGAATGTATTATGTCTTGTAAACCGTGAGGATTTCAAAATCTTGCCACTTGAGATTTTATGAGCCTAGCAGTAGATGTCTAGGCAACACTTCAAAAGTCCCTGCACACATCTGTGACCAAACCACAGCCGCCGAAGAGAAAAGACTCGTGATTGAATTACCGTGGGGCTGTTTGTTTCACAATCTGCTCACGGTAGCCCCAGACCTTCCTGACCTCCTGACCCCCACACTACATCAGCTCCTGAGACCACTGTGTCAGCCATTACCATCATGACATCTGATGTCTTTGATAATAATTACTCATATTTTTAATGGCATTATTAATTAATTCATAATTATTGACAGGAATGTAAAACGATTGTTTACATGTTTCTGCATTCAAGAAATAATAAAAGGTAATTGTGACTTTGTCTTACTACTACAATTTTATTTCTCACAAATGCTACTTTCTTTCTCAATAGTGTAACCTTAAGGGGAAGGTTCATTTGTCCTTCCAATGTTGTTCCAAATCTGTATGGCTTTCGTTCTTCTGAACAAACATGTTTTGAGAAATGTCTCTGTGGATTATTATGCTTTCAGACACTTAACTGCATGTTATTTTCAATATTAAAATGTATTTATTTATAAATGCAATCAGTTTTTTTGACCCACTTAAGTAGGACTTAAGTACTGTACATCTTTATACGCAACTGCATAATTAATTATTGTCTTTGAAATACAGTTAAAATGTACTACCAAATGTACAGATACACATTTATGGTAAACTAAAATATACTTTTAATGTAATTTCTAATTAAACTTTTGTCATGTATTTAAATATATAATAATTTCACATCTGTAATGATGAAGTTGCAATTTAGTACATTAAATGTATTGACTTTGTAACATTGAATAACACATACAGTGAATAACACACTAAAATTATAATCAAGTACTTTACATGTGCTTTAGTAGGCCTTGTTTAGTAGATGTTTGTCAACATCTCACAACAGAAAATTATTAAAACATAATGATTTAAAACGTACTTTATAGTAAAACTTTTAATTTGATATTACAAAGTGCACTTTTTAAAAAGTGTACTTAAGTATATAAATAAACAGCCATTAAAGTGCACTCTCTTTTAGTACACTTAATTACTATTCAGTAATATTATATTATCTGCACATTTAAAAAATATGCCTTTAAAGATTTGCAGTATACTACAAGTGCACATTCAATACAATTAAGCTCCCAGTTACACTTTATTTTAAGGTGTCCTTGTTACAGTGTAATTATACATTTAAGTAGAGTAATATTAATTAACATGTACTTACTATATAGGGTTAGGATGAGGGTTTGGCTTAGTGTTACATGCATGTAATTATGCATAATTTATAGTCATTATAATATAAGTACATGTACTGCGTAACAAAGACACCTGAAAATACAGTGTTACCAACCTCCCTTCTTTTTCACAAGGATGTCCCTTTAAATCTCACAATGTTATCTTTATTTCTTATTTTAAACTTTCTCTCACAATTACCTTTTTTAATTTTTACTCTGAGGCAGAAATGGGCCTGCAGAAATAGTTTTATCTTGTGACTGAAATGCTTTCTTGTGTGGTAAACCTATTACTGACTTTACACCTTTTGGGCTGTGTGTAGTACTCAGAACTTCCCTATTTCATAATTGCTTTCGACAGTCATATTCATGGTTAAAATTCAGCCACACTTATGACGTATCATTCCTGTCAAGGCCAGATTCACCAGTATGTTTTTTTTCTTCCAAAGCAGCTTATATGTGCAGACTGTCTAAGGAGAATGTACCTGTTTCTGGCCGAGTTGTTCTGTGTAGAGAATGATCAGTTCGCTTTGTCTTTGCTACTGGCAATGAGTCAGCTAATTACAGTGGAAAAGAGCTCTGTTAGGGCTCTCAAGCGAGAATGACCTCAAATAGCCATGTTCTCTGAATCACATGAAAACATAACACAAATACTGTCCAGTGTGGTCTCAGTGACACCTGTTTATGTCATAACAAAGGAGAAGTAGATATTTCCCATGGAGAGTAGGGTGTTTTACTCTAAAGGGAGAGGAAGAGCAGAAAACCTGTTCTGTTCCTGCTTAACAGCATGACAAACGCACACATCAGATACTGAGTCATCAGAGAGATATTTTACAGTCAAAGAAAACATGGTTGCTAAAAATAATCCGTCTTTAATGTTAAATCCTCAATCCGACCACGTTTGAACTCCAAACCTGCAGGCCGCAGCTGCACCGTCTATTATACACAGTCACGAATTCAGGCAAGGACAGGAACGAAGCGTACTGAAATATTCCACACTTCTTTTTTTAAACTGTAGGAACCTTTCGACACAGCTAAATCACCTCAGAATACTTTTAATCGGCACATATTTTAGAATTTGATCATTAGCCCACAAAAACACTCATTTATCTTTCTCATTAACACTGAAAAAGTGCAACCTGATAAAGCTCTGATATTTTAAGCATCAAAAACAGTCCACATTCCCTTGAGTCTATTCTAAACAGGGCTCTCTTCTTCTGTCTAGCGAAACAGGTGCTCGTTCAACTACACCCTTCCAAATTAAGAGCGGTCACAACCAATGAAACGGAGACAAAGGTTCCAATAGCAGCTTACTTAACCGTCTGTGTGGGACATATAGCCATATGCAACCAACTAGGAGCTGCATCAGATTTGATCTTTTTTATCTTACACAATCGATGTTTCAAATACAATGTGGGAGTCGCTGTCTTACGTGCCCTGCAGGCTAAATTGTTGCCAAATTAAGCTAATAGGCCGAATGACACGGTGAGACACAAATTTATTTTGTGCGGCTTAGGCATATGCTTTCCAGCTCTTTGTGCATTACCCTTCTGGTTAAATTAAGCAAATATCTCCTTCCTAGTAAGATCTATGGTTATTCTACAAAGTGCACCACCACCACTCCCATGTCTTTCTCTTTATGGCGATGACTCATCATCACATTAACAAATATGAACTGCAAATAGGAAATACAAACCCACCGATTCCTCAGACACAGACATTTTGTTTGTGCCAAGCTAAATAAATAATTGTGGTGGTTGACATATTTGCCGGAAGATGATACATCTTAAACATTTTAGTAAGAAAATAGGCATATAGTGCAGCAGAGCCCTGAATGTCGAAATAAGTTAATCATTGCCGAGCCATGTGTTTTGATGAAGAATGAAAAATATGAATGCAGCTTCCTTGGATTTCACAATGACAAACATTTGGAGTAAATTGTAAACATTTGAAAAGAATACAAAGGCAGCAGTTCTACATAAGTGTTACTTATAAAGCTTTGCGTGCAGATTTGACTGCTGAGGGGAAAGAAAAGTTGATTAACCCAGCGCTTTACTATTCATCTGGAAGGTGAATGGCATGTGGCGATTGCTCAATCGTCGAGACTGCAATGAATGTGTCACTAGAGAGTCTGAACCGGGCGGAGTTCCAGCTTTGGGAAGTCTGATTCATTTTAGCGAGTCGCTTCGTTCGGACGAAGAGATTCAATAAAAGTGATTCAATTATTCTTTTGAGTCATCACTCTAAAGGTTCCGCTAAAGTACCTACAAGCGCGATATTGTGTGCGTCACGTATGAAGTAAAACACATTTGAGTTAAGCTAATTATCGCTGTGGTTGGTTTGGGCTGTATCGATCGTGTTGCTTTTGGATTCAAACACCAAACAGTTTTACTGCCAAGGTTCTTCCATTCAGTGGAATGATTAAAAGAAGATTCCGAATCGATTCAAGTGAGTCATTAAAAAGAACCGACTCGTTCGAATCGGATTAACCCATCAGCTGAAAGTAGAGCTCAGAAAACAGCATCAGTAATTCAGTGAGTCACACAGCCCTTCTCTCGGGCTCAGATCTACACCGGGAATATTTCACACCACACAGCTGCCTCATACAGTATCTCTTGGGCTTCAATGCTGTTCAAAAAGCTCAAACGGACTAGCTAATGCAACAAAAAAACAACTTAAAAACAATGGATTTAGCGAAACTGCAAACCTATGATACAGACACTTGCATTTCACATTCATTGACGAGTAAGTAGCATATTTTTTCCTTTTTGCAGCGCAGTGCACAGATCCTTTCCTGGAATATGCTTGCTTGAAATGAGCCATGTGTTTTGATGAAGAATGAAAAATATGAATGCAGCTTCCTTGGATTTCACAATGACAAACATTTGGAGTAAATTGTAAACATTTGAAAAGAATACAAAGGCAGCAGTTCTACATAAGTGTTACTTATAAAGCTTTGCGTGCAGATTTGACTGCTGAGGGGAAAGAAAAGTTGATTAGCCCAGCGCTTTACTATTCTTCTGGAAGGTGAATGGCATGTGGCGATTGCTCAATCGTCGAGACTGCAATGAATGTGTCACTAGAGAGAGTCTGAACCGGGCGGAGTTCCAGCTTTGGGAAGTCTGATTCATTTTAGCGAGTCGCTTCGTTCGGACGAAGAGATTCAATAAAAGTGATTCAATGATTCTTTTGAGTCATCACTCTAAAGGTTCCGCTAAAGTACCTACAAGCGCGATATTGTGTGCGTCACGTATGAAGTAAAACACATTTGAGTTAAGCTAATTATCGCTGTGGTTGGTTTGGGCTGTATCGATCGTGTTGCTTTTGGATTCAAACACCAAACAGTTTTACTGCCAAGGTTCTTCCATTCAGTGGAATGATTAAAAGAAGATTCCGAATCGATTCAAGTGAGTCATTAAAAAGAACCGACTCGTTCGAATCGGATTAACCCATCAGCTGAAAGTAGAGCTCAGAAAACAGCATCAGTAATTCAGTGAGTCACACAGCCCTTCTCTCGGGCTCAGATCTACACCGGGAATATTTCACACCACACAGCTGCCTCATACAGTATCTCTTGGGCTTCAATGCTGTTCAAAAAGCTCAAACGGACTAGCTAATGCAACAAAAAAACAACTTAAAAACAATGGATTTAGCGAAACTGCAAACCTATGATACAGACACTTGCATTTCACATTCATTGACGAGTAAGTAGCATATTTTTTCCTTTTTGCAGCGCAGTGCACAGATCCTTTCCTGGAATATGCTTGCTTGAAATCAGCCCGGTTATATCAGTTTAAACTACTGCAGTTTGTAAGAATGAGCGTGCAGTGGCTTCAGAATCCGACACAGGGAAGACACGGACACAAGCGCTTTGACACAGACGAGCCTGTGACCAGATGTCCGCGGCTCAGCGAGTCCTCGGCTGATGCGGGTCTCCTGGGTTCCTCACCGGGATCCCCGGTAAGCGGAGCGCCTCTGAGCCTCACCTCCGCCCACCAGGGTCCCGCTCGTATCGGCCAGTTCCTGCTAGTGCCCCTGACCGACCGACCGGGGGTGCACAGCGCTTTGGACATGGACACAGGAGAGGAACTGCTCTGCAAGGTAAACCGCTGCATACTATAATGTACATTACCTACATAAGTATGATCCACTTCAGTCAACTAACACGTGTTATGCCTCCGAGACCCAGCACAACATATTATAATATTTAGTTAAAAAAATAATAATGAAAGTGTTTGGTACTAAACAACACAGTGATTTTAAAGTTTCAATAATAATACTTAACTTAAACCAATTACTATTATATTGTGTGTTATTTATATTATTTATATTTATTGTATAAATATTCTAGACCTATATTATATAGAAATATGCTAACAAAACAGGAAAAAAATACTGCTGGACTTAAAACTGGCAGGTACTGTATGATCTCAGAGATATTAACAAAAAAATCAATATGAAAAAATGAAATTGCAAAAAAGAATTGCTGGGTCTCGTAATCTTGATATTTTTTTTTTTACATTAAAAAACTGTTAAAATAATCATACACGTTCAGTGGGAAGGGATATCAGAATTTGTGTGCATTACATGGATGCCATCTTATATCTATAAAATCAAATATGACAGTCTTGTGAATCTGTATCAAGTATTTGCAAATGCATCTGCAACTGTGTGAGAAATGTGGGGCTGACATGGCACACAAAAAGGCTGTATATGATAATTACATCAAAATACATTCCATTTTACATAGTATGTTTGTGCTTTAATCTTAGAGCATCACCTCCATTCACCTCCAGTGAACTGACTTTATCAGGTCAGAGTTGTAGTGGACTTATAATACTATACTGAACACTTTTTTTGTTTTGCCATCTGCAGATGTTTGATATGGGCCATTACCAGGAGAAAATAAGAGCCTACAGCATGCTGTCAAGTCATAAGAACATTGCACAGATCAAAGACATAGTTCTTGGGGAGTGCAAAGCATATGTGTTCCAAGAGAAGGATTTTGGCGACATGCACACCTTTGTAAAGAGCAGCAAGAGACTTCCTGAAGACCTGGCTTCCAAGCTTTTCTACCAAGTGGTATCTGCAGTGAACCACTGCCACCAGGTTGGCATCGTTTTGGGAGACCTCAAGCTTCGCAAGTTTGTGTTCTCAGACGAGAAAAGGTGAGAGTTCTAGTTAGTGTGTCTGTGTGAGAGTGTGAGAAAGCAGGAGTTTTTTGGGCACGCCAGGTGCGGTACTGTAAATAGCGCATCAATGCTGTGACATCAGCAGCGTTATACTGGGTGAATGGTGTCAGTTCTAGTTTCATTCAGTTTTCACTTCCTCACAGCAATGTGTCACATTGCAGGTGATTGGTGCTGCTTCCCTAAAGATTCAATGGAACAAACCTATTAACACTAATTTACTCATGTTTCTCTGTAAGAGGAACAACTGGTAATCCGACCTCTGAACTCGTGTCCAGAGATTTTTCTGAGATTTACGTAAGTGAATTATGTATTAAAAATAAAATTTACTGAATTTAAATATTTTTATCCACAATCCCCAATAAAGAGAACATACTGGAGCCTGCTGATCTATCTATCTAATTCTGAATACATACTGTATATAAATAAAACTGATATATAAAATAAAACTGATATATAAAAACTGATATATATATAAAAAATCAAACTGATATATCAAATATATATATATATATACACACACACACACACATTCATACATACAAACACACACAAAGTATTTTTATTATTGTTATATGTATTGTACATTTTCCATTTTTTTATATTTTCAACTTTTAGATCAAATTTATTTTATATATTTTAACATGTTTATTAAATATTATTTTATTTTTAGATTAAACTATTTAGATTTTATTTTTAGATTAAAGCTATAAAACTTATATATAATACATTATATATACATATTAAATGTTTTATATTTGATTAAATATTAGTTTATGTATTTTAAGATGAAATATAAATTATTTAAATTTTTATATAAAGATAAATATGAAACATTATTTTTATATTTTAGCATAGCTGCTTTAATTAGCATGCTGTGTTTCGGCTGCTAGACAGTAACACTCACTTGAAAAAGTTACGCTTTCTAAATAATTGTTTGTCAAATTAATCCAGTTTATACACATGGCTTGGGATTCCTGCATTCTGTTACATTACATTGTGCCTAAATGTTTTTGAATGAAAAAAACGATGTAAATTTCCCTTTAAAACGCATCTGTTTAGTGCCAACTAAACTCCAAACTCACCTAATTATACCAGGCTTCCTTAAAAACCAAATTAGTCAACTAGTCTGTCAGGCAACCCACCAATTAGCCGATTTAGCAAATATGTTGTTTTTCACATCCCTCAAAACATACAGTTGGTTTGCCATTTCTGGGCCAACATTTTAAGCCTGACCTTTGGACATCGGTTTTCATTTGAGTGAATGTAAGCAGACAAGAACGTGTAAGAGGACGTAGTCACCCTTCTCTCATAGCAGCCAACGGGTGCAGCAAGATGAGTCATAGCAATGCACACAAAGGGGAAACTCACCATTCAGGATCATACCAACACGCTCGACACTCCACTCCTAAATACGGCACCGCTCGTAGATGAGGCGCGCCGGCTGTGGCCATTGCGACACTTACAGATTGGCGGTCTGGCCTGGCAGACGTGACCAGGGCATGCTGACATTTGGTCAGACGAAAAGTGCAAAGAAGCGTTTGTGTTTTCTTTCACTTTGTTCGGCACCAAGCAGCGTAGTGACAGGTTATGCAAACCTGCTCTTCATACACACTGTATCTTTCCGAATGCAATTTCCATAGCTAGAATAGCTTTTGCGAAATGCGGTAATGATGAGTGATGGATAAGCAACAAAAAGGCCGAAACGGTGATAACGCTGAGATACGGTGTGTGTGATCGCATACACAAAGACGCTCATTGACCTGGAATGTGTCTGTAGTTAGATTGTGAAACACGCACACAAACAGGCTGGCTGGGCAGGGGCCGTTCATACGTCACTGATGTAACAGCACTGTTCGTGGGTAATAAGGCTCTGCCAGATGCCGTGAGCGTACGGCACAGGTGCAGGAAGAGCACAGTGGACCTGCAGCACAGCGCAGTGCACTCATTTGTCCTCAGTCTCTCTGTCTGTCACACACACACACACACACACACACACAGGACTATGACTCATTCTCTCCACCTCTCTGGCAGAATGCTGTTGTGTCATCTGCAAACCCCCAAACCCAGGCTGATAGCCAGTGATGAAACACAATAGCATGCAGGGCAGCTCTTGTTTTACTGAAAGGGATACCACAGACTCATTGGTCATCAAGTCTACCGTTAAAGTCCACAGAGATATTCCTAGAGTAGTAGGGATTTGTTTCCTATTGGAAATTGAGCTAAACTTAGCCCAGACTTTACAAGAATACATTACAGAGCGCTTTGGAATGAGAGGAAGTGTGTTTATTTTGTGTGCGTGCATTGTGGAAACTCTCGTGCGTGCTTTTGTTTAAATGAAGGCTGTAATTAGATGAGGATCTGTGCTTTATTTGTTGTAGTAGCGCCGTTTGAGGGTCAGAACTACTTAGAGCAGCTGTCTTTGCTGTGATTTACGTTCTCAGCAATCTGGGAGCTCAACAAAAGTGACGGAGAGTTGTTTCAGCCCAGTGCACAATAAAGGAAGGCTTCAATACATCACTTTGTTTAGCAGGGGAAGAGGAAGATACTAAATCCATCATCGGCAGGCCCACATGAAATCTGTGTCCACAGAGTTCTGCAGAAAGCTATGCAGATTTCCGCAGAGCCGGATCACCTGTCATTTACATCACCCCAATCCCCCTGTTTTATACTGGCTAATTTGATTGTGCTTTCAGATTTGTTAAAAGTGTAACACAAGATTAACATATTTTACAAAGTTTAAGGCTGTTTGAAACTTGAACTTGCTCTCCAAAGGCAGTTTATTAAGAGATTACCAGCTATGGAAATGCATAACAAGGGTTGTCAAATTTATTGATACCAAGGATCAAATATCATCTTTTTGTAAAGACCCCCCTTCTTAAAATATGTAGGCAGCTTAATATTTTCATCTATAAAAATAAAAACTGGCTAATTCTCATTGCACTAAAGCAAACAAAATATTATTTGGAAAATATTTAAATGATTTAAATGAATTTAATTTATTTTTTTAGTCATTTATGACCTGTCTTTAGAAAGCAGCATTAAATATAATTTTTATCAAATTTAGTGAATGTAAAATAATCATTGCATCAGTATCTTTTAATTAACTTATAAATTAAAATAAGTTAAATTAAATATGACAGCCTTAAAAAACACTACTGTTCAAACATTTGGGATCAGTAAGATAGTTTAAAATAAATAATACTTTTTTTCAGCAATGATGCATTAAATTGATCTAAAGTGACAATAAAGATATTTCTATTTCGAATAAATACTGTTCTTTTGAACTTTTAAAGTTTTCTACAAACATATTATGTAGTAGGGCTGAACGATTTTGGAAAATAATGTTTACCAATATAAAGCTCTTTATGTTCTGTATTATTCAACAAAGACAAGCTATAAATCATTGTATAGTATGACCAACACACTATTAGATAGATTAAACATAAATGTTATTTTCTGTAGGTCAGGCCTATATGTTACGATGAAATTAGGTGATGCATGAATTGATATGAATGACATTTTTATTTAACATCTACAATCACAGTATATTGACTGATTTGTTGAACTTCCAACCTTGTAAGCATGTAATAATTATGTTTAAATAAGCCTGGTGTAAACATTAATATGAAAGTCAGTAACAAATCACACAAACTAAAGTAGATTGCAGAAATATAAAAACAAATCTGTTGCTTTACCACACTACTTTAGGTTATTCAAAGTCACTGTAATAAACATATGTAAACATGTGGACTGCACTTTTTAAACACTGTCTGTTCACTTTAGAACAGACAGTTTTAACCTATTTTTAAAAAACCTGCCCCCCTTTCCCAAATCCCCATTCCACCTCAGACTACCAAATCATTTCACTAAACATTATGAAAAATGAATGCTTGTTTAATTAAAAAAACTGCAAAATACAGTAGAACCCATTATAATCAGTGACGCTGTGTACACTGGATGAGGCGCGACATTAAACTGATGCCGTGTTCTATTTATGACGTACTGACACAAAGTTAAAATGATTTGCAACGATCGCTTTGTCACGTCCAGTGTAGAGCTGTTGCGGCGCCATGCGACAACTGTAGCGTCCGGTATAGACACAGTGAGTGAAGCTGAGAGCAAGATATGCCTCGTCATATTTTCAGCATTTAGCTTTTAAATGACCAGCACCTGCCTGGGTCTGTGCGACTTCAACTATGGCTTTTCTCTTCCCTTTCACAAACCGATCCATCTCCCACTCTTAAGTTACGTCCTTTGGCTGTTTACTGTTTTATTTCTTTTCTTTTTCTGCTGATGGCCCGCGCTCGACTTGAAGCAGCGCTGCTTAGACCGATGGGTGTGTGTCATCAAAGCACTGTGAGAGCTATAAGAGATGCTTTCACTTTGATGTCATACACTCTGTACTTTGAAGTCAAACACACCTCTTTACTCTCGCGTGTCACGTGACCGAGTGTAATCGCAGCCTCTGTGATTGAAAAATCCCATTTTTTCATATCGCGATATTATCGCAAATGCAATTAATCGTTCAGCCCTATTATGTAGAACAACTATTTGATGATGTTTCTGAAATGTTTCTTGACCAGCAAACCAGAATGGTTTCTGAAGGATCATGTGACACTGAACACTGAAGAAATTATGCTGAAAATTCAGTTTTGCCATCACAGGAATAAATTATATTTTAAAATATATATTAAAATAGGAAAAGAGTTATTTTAAATTGTACTATATTTCACAATTTTACCACATTTTTGATCAAATTAATAAATTTTTTCCCAAAGCATTAAGAAATCTTTATTTTTTACTGACCCCACCTACTTTACCATGTAAAGTGGCAACTTTCAAATTTTACAACAAAATGAAATGTGGAAAATGTAAAATACGACCTGATCATTAGTGAAATGTAGCTGATTCTAAATGGACTGTATAAGCCAGTCATATGATTTTCTTAACAGCCACAACACTATAATTCTTCCATGGCTGTACTAAACATGATGTGTTTGTTTTAGGACCCAACTGAAATTAGAGGGTCTGGAGGACTGCCATATTCTGTGCGGAGAGGACGACTCGATGTTCGACACGCATGGCTGCCCTGCGTACGTGAGTCCTGAGATTTTGAATGGCGGAGGGTGTTACTCAGGCAAGCAGGCGGACGCGTGGAGCCTCGGCGTCATGCTGTACACAATGCTGGTGGGCCGCTACCCTTTCCACGACCCGGACCCCGCAACCCTGTTCTCTAAGATTCGACGAGGCACATATTGCCTCCCCGATGGGCTGTCTTTAAGGGCACGCTGCCTACTTCACAGTCTGCTCAGAAAGGACCCGGGCGAAAGACTGACCACAGCGGAGGTCCTCATTCACCCGTGGTTCAATGGCAACACGCAGGACACAGGAAACGCAGAGCAGCAAGTCAACCTCAGAGAACAGACTGTGCCCCAGATAGAAATGGAGCAGGACGAGGATCTTTTCTCCTGAGGAAACCAATATAGCTTGAATAAGGACCAAAACTGTTGGTTTTCTTTGTGTTTTGTTTTTATTATTTGGTTTCTTATATGGATTTTGTAATAGGTTCAGAAGTAGACTCTCAGTGAATACTCACTCAAAGTACTGTATCATCTGTGTCAGGTTTAAGGATGGTGTGCACAACAGCCAGTGTATTTTGAAGTCGTTTTCTAGTGAACCATTCTTGTGCTGTATGAAGTGAATGAGGCTGGGCATTATGGGTCACGTGATAATGAGAGAATGTGAGAATGTCGGCTTGGTGACTAACCTCAGCCTATGGGCCAGACCGGTGGCTTCAAGATTAGTCAAAACGAAACACGTAGGTTGACTCACCAATTGAATACTGCGCTCCCAAAGGTACATGTCTATTTTTAATAGGAGGAGAATAAAACCTAGAGGAATCTGACACATACATACATATGGAGGACTAGAAGTGCAGCTTAAAAAATATAACGAAGAAACAATTATCAATGTATTTAATTTAAAAACGTTTATAATTTCAATAAAAAAAATTAAAATACACATTAACTTAATTCATGTTTAGAAATGTGATTAAATATAACAATAGATGATACATTGATAAATAGTTTTTAAATGCAAATGTTTTTCTTTTAAAGCATTTAAAACAACAACTAATTGCTTTTCTTTATTCTTTTATTCTTTACACATTGGCAGCCATTGTGCGTCAAAGGTGTGTATCCTAAAATCCATAAAGCAATTTTCCAATGCTTTATCATATAAAATTTAAAAGTTGAATTGTTTTATTATTTATATTAATAATTAAAAGAAATATTTTGTTGTTACATTTAAATTTTTAAACATTATTTAAATAAAATACTAGTAGTTAAGTCTATATTTGTTCATTTTTAATAAATGTAATAAATTGATAATTTAATTCTTCACTTCATTTTTAGGTGGCACTTCGTCTTACATGCTATAAGCTGTTTTAAATCACAGATACTGTGTGCTATTCTGACTTCTGCCTCTCAGAATTGCCAAACTGTACAGAAGAGCCGTTCAAAGGTTAAATGTCACTTGACCTTTAAGACTCTGTGACAACCAAGGGGTCACCGTTACATACAGATTCTTAAATGTTCAGGATGAGCTTCTTACAGACTGATACAAAGTGTTCATTTTTCTCTGCTGTATCCTGATCTCTCTAGTTATTCTAGTCACAGTTTCCTTACTTGAATCCAAGCAACCTCATAAAAGCATGAGGCTTCAGTATGGCAGGCCAGTTCATACTGCGGGTAAGATATAAGATGACTCAACAGCTGGGCGTTGGTGTAACGAAGAGGAAAGGGCTATGAACCCAGATTAGTGCGCTCAGTATGACTACATATGCGTAGCTTTACTCTCACGTTAAAGAAAGGAGGGCAGTACTACAATAGGACTACTGTAAGGGTAGAGCGTCCTATAAAGGTCTGTTTTCTGCTTCCCCTCGTGTTGGGGGTTGTATGTTACCTCTGAATCCAAGCATAATGCTGATACGCGACGTTTATGGTTTCTGAAAGGCTCTTTATAAGGGAAGGCTGGAGGGTATGCAAAATGCCTGTCTCATGCATGCAACACATGGGGAAAGCTGACACGAGTGCACAGAGTTCATATTGCACTGTGAAATATGTATTTGTGACACAAACCTCAAGGCTTGACTATGAGGGTTTAACGGTTAAAATTCATTGTACAAATGAGCATTTGTAAATATGTACATCTTAAGTGTGTGAACAAAACTGAATAAAGATTACTCTTTCTTATTTACATCTTTGGTGCATTCTGTGAAATACATCTCTCTAGTGTAGCACAGTGCATTGCATGTAATTCCTTTCTTTCTTTTTACATTTCCAGACCATCAGAAATCACTAATAATTTTCTTAAAGTTGCAGGATGTCAATATATAACAATATATAACTTTATTAAAAGTACATTTTATACTTTTTAAGTAGGCTATATAATTGTACTTGCAGATGATATAATATGTAAGAAGTAATTGACGATGGGCCTTTGAATTATCAAAAACATAATGCACACTTGAGGTGGTGATGCAGCCACGACACAATTATACTATCTTGGGTGTGCATTATTTTCGAATAATTCAACGGACCGGAGTACTATTACCACAGCTCAAATACTGTTCAGATGCTGTATTTAAAGACATTCATCAGGTTTTTGCCCTTAAAAGTAGGGTTCATTTCTTATGCATTTCATCCAATACCTCCATTGCTAATTCCAGAACGTCATTTTATACCTAGCAATGGAGGCTTGAGCCTAAGGCAGTTAATAATGAAGTTATTAAAGAGAGAGGAAGACAGAGTGAGATTAAGCGTGCGTGATTTACCTGAGTCTGTGCGTGTGTGTGTGTGTCTGTACTGTATGTGTGTGCATTTGTAAGGGAGAGAGAGAGCGGGAGAAAGAGAGTATGTGCTTTCCGTACATAATGAAAATGTAATTTTGTGGCATAAAACATGGAAATAATTTGTCGTTTTTATCGTATTGTTTACTATATTTATTAGCTTAGTCAGTGTTGTTGTGGGTTTTGGTTCTTCTGCTGTTTTAGGCTGTAAGCGCCTTTGAAATTATTTTAATGTAAAATTTTTATGATTTAATGAATTATTAGCTTTTCGAACCCCTTGCAGTTCCTTCACGAACCCCAGTTGGGAAACCCTGATATTGTAATGTTTAATGCACTTCCTGTTGTTAATAACAACGAATAGAATATATTTTCTTACTCTTTGTATTTTTATATCAATATGATTCAAGATTTTCCTATTTAAAGGGGTCATATGATGCGATTTCAATTTTTCCTTTCTCTTTGGAGTGTTACAAGCTCTTGGTGCATAAAGAAGATCTGTAAAGTTGCAAAGACTAAAGTCTCAAATCCAAAGAGATATTCTTTATAAAAGTTAAGAGTCAGCCACACCTACCTAAAACGTCTCGTTCTAACACGCCCCCACATGTCTACGTCACGATGTGGGAAGATTTGCATAACGCCGCCCAAATGTTCACGCAAAGAAAGAAGGTGTAACTTTTATTCTTGCTGTAGTATTGTTGTTGCTGCCGCCGCCATGTCGTGAAAGTGCTGTGTGCTTCGTTGTGAAAGCGAAACTACTTTGTTTGGTCTTCCAAAAGAGGACGATATCTACTTTGTCATGCCTGGAGCTGATCCGTGCTGGTCGCTGAGGAAATACATCAACTTCGCGCTGTGGATCGCCGGATCGGCTTTCACCGTGGACGAAGCGGAGTCCAGCCCGGGGTCGTCAAATGTGGTTGCCGCAGTCATCACAGTATGGTAAGGGACGTAACATTTCCGTCACACGCTTGAGGTATTCGGCCAATCACAACGCACTGGATAGCTGGCCAATCAGAGCACACCTCGCTTTTTCAGACCGATGAGCTTTGTAAAAATCGACATGTTTCAGAAAGGCGGGGCATAGAGGAGAAACAACAATGTATAGTATGTGGAAAATAATGTGTTTTTTGAACCTTAAACCGCATAAACACATTGCATTACACCAAATACACCAAATAATGTTCTTTTTAGCAGCATCATATGACCCCTTTAAATCAATCAAAAGTGTCAAAAGTAAATCAGTCAAAAGTAATCTAAAAGTAGTTTGATTATATTACCTATAATGAAGCCTAATGTAATGGATTACGTTACTCTTACAATTTTTGTCATGCAATTTGGAATCAGTAATGGACTACAATTTGTAAGTAATCTACCCAGCTTTGCCCGTATAATGATGAAATAAAAGGCCACTAAAATGTACTTAAAGAGAGTATAGTTTCATTACCTTTTTTTACACACTAAAGTGCACTTTAAAAAAAATCTTACATTGTGCTCTTAAACACTTATTTTGATGCGCTGACTAAAACATTAAAAATAACTAATAAAGTCCTTAAATATAATTTTAACTGCAGGGTTATTTTAAATGTACAAAATTGCAACTTCATTATTAAAAGTATTACAATAAAATGTAATTTATGTAAATTATTTAAATGCATGATTCAAAAAAGCCCACTAAAATTCAGCTAATTGCATTTAATATAAACTTTTAAAAAATATATAAAACATTATATTTAGTTTGCACTTAAATATATATTGGAAAGCATATTATTTCTGTTATAAGTACTTTTTTTAAAGTATGTTAAAGTGTACTTCTTTTTCACAAGGGAACATGTCCTCTTGTGCTAAATTCAGGGCAGACTGAAAGAGAAAGCTTAATGTGCATTTTGACCTGAGAGTCAGGTAGCTCCGCCCTCTGTTATGACCTCACGTAGGCTTGCGTAAGCCACTGATTGGGTATCAACAGAGTAGCTGGAGCGTCTCTTTTGTTGGGCGGCTGCCAGGCAGCATTGCACGCCAAGGATGCAATTGCCAAACATGTCGGAGCCGGCCTTGGGTGATGCTCTGATAAAAAGCGCCACTGTGCTTGCACTACCCATATTATCTTGACACTAGTCTCTCTGAGTGACATTATGAGTCACTACCAAGTGTATGAAGTTGTCTCCAAATCAAAAGATGATGTGATGGGATAAGGTCATATTTAAGGGCCTGTTAGCAGCTTAGTTGTGATATGCAGTCAAGCTTTAGACGTGATGATAGATAAAGGGGTGTAAAGTGACTCTGTAAGCAACTTGCGTCACAACATGTCAACTGCACCGACTATTAATCTGCTTCAAGTGAAGGTAATGCCATCAGCCATGAACTTAAGCCTCTAAAGACTTGATTTCAAGATTTACAAGAGCAAGAGCACTCCAGGAGCCATTATGATGCTCAGCTTATTACTGTAGAGCATTTCATCTTTTGACAGTACCATTTAAACACAGATACTAAATCACGCTTGCTGTTATTACTGTCAGTTACATTGCCGAGTATACATTCCCACACATAAATAAGAAACAGAAGTTCACATGATCAAAAAATAATCCAAACAAATTGATTCGTATTGCATCATTTTGAAGATTTTCCATCTAAAACAACTTTACAACACTAATTTCAAAAGTACGCTAATTTGAGGTCAAGGGAAAGGGCTGACAGGGTTCAAAAGATTATCAGTTGAAGAACGTTATTTGTAAGATGTTCACAGTATCAGTCAGAGGCCAAGTACACGTCTGTTATGGATGTCTGTATTGTTCATTACCATAGTAGAGTTCAAGCCATTTTTAAGCATATTTTTGTTTAGTTCATGACATTTTTAATCATATTTGTATGCTATTATATACTTATTCATTTTTTGAATTAGCTTTTATGTTTATATTTTCAGTATTCATTTAATTTTAGTTTACGTTTTAGTATTTGTAATGCTTTCGTCATTTGTATTAGTTTTCTTTTTAAAAAACATTTCTATTTAGATTACATTTCTTTTTATTTCAGTTTTTAGTTTTAGGAATTTACTTAAACTTATTTTATTTCAGTTAGTTGCAAGGGTAACATTTCAAATTTTAATTTACATTTTTTTTTCATCTAATATTTAGGCTATATTTTATTTTAGCTTATTCAGCTAACCAAAACGATTATAATAGTTTTAGTTTAGTTAACAACAACAACACAGTCGACCATGGTTTATGCACATTTCCACATATCCGTTATAATAAAGCAAAAGTAAAGGTAAATATTTACTAGAACCATTCATATTTGATTATTAGTGTTATGTTACACTCATGTGGAGAGGTTTGGTACTGCAACAATTACTTTTTCCAAAGATAAACATGTATTCCTGGAAAACAGGAACATAATTAAATTGGATAAAGGAAGGAAAAATCACTAGAATTCACAGAATAATTCAAGCATGTTTCAGATAATGCATTTCCATATTGCTAAAATACACAAAAAGCCTGCACCTGTTATTATACATGGCAATTATTAACCACCAGAGGCCAGTACTTCAGCAAAAGCTGATAAAGTTGTTGTCAGGCCTGTTGAACAGATGGTGTGATGGTTCTCCATGCTAAGTGCAAGCATCTGTTTCACGGTCTGTTTCAGTGTGAAAGCTACATCAGAGCTCAAAACATTCGGCCGTTCACTCACACAAAATGAGACGCTTTACCCTGTAAACTGGCATCTAAAAGAAGTCATTCGATCTCCTGTCAATATTAATAGCTTGCCAAATATAGATTAGCCTAATTATGACTCACGGGGTTATACATTCTTAGTGTGTATCTAATCCTAAACGCCCCGTTTTTCCCCAAACATACTTGGATGTTACCACAAACGTGACGTTACGAGCAGAATTGTCAGTTACTTAAGTGGGTTACACTTTATTTTAAGGTGTCATCGTTACAGTGTAATTATACATTTAAGTACTGAGTAATATTAATTAACTACATGTACTTACTAGGGTTAGGATTAGGGTTTGGTTTAGGGTTACTTGCATATATTTATGCATAATTGATTGTTATTATAATAGTAAGTAGCCTACATGTAACGTGTAACAAGGACACATTAAAATAAAGTGTTACCCTTTAGTGAAGTACCTGTATTAATTGAACTTCAGGTGTGCTTCAAATGGTCTCTCACCGCGTGCTCGTATCAGACATACTGTAGTTCCTTTGTACAAAACCGTCAGTACAAAGTTTAAGCGTTGTGTAGCATCGTGGTTGATTGTCGGGTAAAGGGCGGTACTTCATTGCGTTCAAAACGCATTCAACCACATGAGTGTTTACACTGATGCAATGTGGTCTCAAGTGTTTTCCCGAATGTGAATGAAAGTGAAAAACCTCAAAACGTTTTGTACCCCATTCAACTTAATGCAATGTAAACAAAGTCATATGCCTATTAGAACACCATAGGAACACCCAACCACTTGGAATGCTTTAGCTAGCAAATTTTGGGAAAGTTTTCAGGCCAACTAATAATGACAAAAAGTTTTGTAGAGACAAAAAATCTTGAGGTAGAGGTTAAAAAAAGCTATTTTTCTGTCCTTGTGGTGTTTCCTCAGGATTTTTATCCGTTTCTGCTTTGTACAGAATATGATTCAGGTTTGAACCAGCTTCCTTAACATTTCAAAAGGCTTTTGTCTCCTGCAAGTGACAAATAACATGGGGAATGTTGCAACAAATCTGAGAGAGAGCTAATCTTTTAATAATCGCACTATGGTGTTCTGAATGCGAGCTGCAGTACGCTTGCTCTCCCTCATGAGATCACGGGTTTGTCAGAGCTCTGTTGGCTGGGTTATATCATTACCCCTCCTGATGGAAGTGAAACTTTCAGAGCCATAATTTTGAAACTGCTCAGACAAATGACGTTTGAGTCACACTCATCATTTTATTACCGCTCTCTCTAAATGTCATGTTCATTCCTGCTTAGTCATTCATCAGCCATCACATCTGTTAATAGGCCTGCTGGAAATCATGTAGTCTGTACATCATTGAAATGGTAACACTAAACAGAGAAGCTACTTGTTGAGCCTGTTTTCACTCACAACATCGACTGGTTTTATATTAACAGTGAATCATTATAGTAATAGCAAGCTTAAGATAATATGTAGGTTAAAATAAACATAATAGGATAAAAACAGTTAGAAGGAACATATTTTTGATTTGGTGTTGATGAAGGAGTATTTTAATGTCTCTTATGCGACTGAGAGGGCATTTAAAGCAACCAAGAAAAAACATATTTCTGAAATTATGTTGATGTAACCTAATTGCTTTATGTGTAACCAATCTACAAAAAGCACATTTGTTAGTGAATAAATGTTGGGAAGCTGATTTTTATCTCAGGGATGTAGGCTATTAGCACTTGAGAGGGTGAAATTATGTACAGTTTTATTAACACGAAAACAGTGTGTGCTCCTAACATGTTATTCTATCAAATAAAATTTAAAAAGAAAGGATGTTTTTAATATTTAAAGAGGGACACAAGGAGCAGCCAAAATCAGGAACACTCTGTAGCATATAACTTTTCCTTGTTAGGCAGTAGTAACTTTCAAAAATATTGCTGTTTTATTCAAATAGTGTGCTCTTTATTGAGAGTAAATTGGACATGTTGGATGTATTGAATGTGACACAGTGGAGCAAGAGGCCTAAGTAGCTTATCTTCCAGGCTCCATCAGCAGATACCCAATCAGCATTTTTGAAAAAAGAAAAAAAACACCCAAAATAGCCAGAAAGATTCATTCTAATCAGACTTACACCACATTGTGAGAGGCTTAGCTGCACTTTCCAAAAATTGACCATTATATCCAAGAGCACAGGTCGCCTTTGGTAAGGAAGCTGTGCATTTTTTGGTGTAAAAATTAGTTAATGCCCAGCCTTCTGTAAAGCCACAGAAGAGAAAATCCTGGCTTGAGCAACAAGATTAGATTCTCAGCACATAACACCTATTGTGTTCGTTTCAAATCCCACAGATCAGCCATCTCATTGGCAGCCTTGCTGGTTGTTCTCCCTATACGACTATGGGGATGGGATGTGTTAACAAGAATATAAATAAACTCTGGCTGAAAAAAGAAACTATAGAGAAGCTATGGGGATATAAATTTAAAGTGAGGAAGTTCCTTGCCATTATGTAGGCCTATAGTGTTATACCAAACAATTTCCTTGTGTAAATTCTACAGCTGTCAAAAAAATCTATATATTCGATCAATAGTAATGTTGGTGTATGGGTATTTAAAACAGAACATGTTTTGGACATTTTTGCCATCACTACTTTATTTTAAATGGTCCTTATTCAATGTCTTTGGGTCAACCTTTTCTGTCTTGGGTCAAGATTACAGGTTTTTATGATATTTTGGTTACATGCCAAGCCGAACACACTGCTTGTAATCAAACCTGTCATTAATTATCACAAAAAATATTAAAATGCTTTTTTTTAACCATATATTTATGTCAACTATACTTGTATGTATGCAGTGTGTATATTTGCATATGCATCTGGCAAATGCCTTCCAACCAAAGCAATTTACAAAGACCGCAGGAGTGAGTCAGTGCATTGTTTTAATGATGAGAAAAAAAGTTTTGTTCCATTATTATGTCAGGGAGAATGCAAAACCTTAAATTAACATCTCCACCCACACAGAAAAACCCTGCATGGCCTTTTTATTGTTGCTCTTTTAAACTACAGTGTCTTGCAAAATCTTTCAAAGGAACATTTTTGTTTCAACTTTTTGTGACTGTGCACTTCTAAGCTCCTGTTTTAAACTCCTTGCAAACTGCACAAGTGCTATTGCCCATATAAGGTATTTAATGATAGCTACCCCATTCTTGTGGTTGATTCCAGGGTGTAAAGTGGTTATGCACACCTCCCTCCACCCACCACCGAAACCATGAACTGTCATTCTGATGCTGTAGTGGATTGTGAACTAGAGTATGATGAAAGGCCATTTGCCCTAAATGCAACGAAGGACATTACATTATCAGAAACCAAAGAATGTTTTATAAATAATGGACAAAACACTCAGAGGCTGCATTAAAAGCCGTGACCCGTACAGATGTGTAACAGCGTGAGATTCACATGTCAACGGGTGAAGTAAAGGAGGAGAGTGGTATGCATGACCTCCTGCTGGAGAAGCTGGGCTACTTTAATTACATTTCAGCAGTGCTGCTTTTCAGAGGCATAGACCATGGTTCTGATCATCTCCTTCTGATTATTAGACCTTTGTAGAGACTCTGTGTGCTGTCAGGCTGTAATTATAAGAAGCTCAGATAGCTTTTTACATGTCAGTGCCTTACACAAAGCAGTTCCGGAGATCTACTGGCATTAGGAGAAGAAAAAAAAACTTTGACGAGAACTGCACCAGCTATATAACTGAAGACAAATAAGCTAAACATGTATTTCTTATTTCAGTTATAACTATTCTGTTGTTTCTTTTATCTTGCATTAACTTGCATTGACTCTCAACATCAACATTAATTTCAACTGCATGGAAAGAATGTAAAATTGTGTTAAATGTCATGGTGCAGGGAGCAAATTGCTTATTAACTGCACTGTAAAAAGCACAGCATGAAGACTGTATGAAGAAATGCCATGAAATTGTGAAATGTATTAAAGTTCACCCCAAAATTAAAATTCTGCCATCATTTACTCACATTCATGTCACTCCAAACACGTAGGATTCTTGTGCAACACAAGTTAAACCATTAAAGTAAAAAAAATAAATAAAAATTGAAAATGTACTAACCCTAAGGCCATCCAAGATATAGATTAATTTGTTTCTTCATCGGAACAGATTTAGTGAAATTTAGGATTACAGCACTTGCTCACAAATGGATCCTCTGCAGTGAATGGGTGCCGTCAGAATGAGATTCCAAACAGCAGATAAAAACATCACAATAATCCACAAGTAATCCACATGGCTCCAGTCCATCAATTAATGTCTTGTGAAGTAAAAATCTGTGTGTTTTTAAGAAACAAATCTGTCATTAAGGTGTTTTAACTAATCCACCAACATACTTGTTTTCCCTTGTAAATTATGCTTGTTATGTCGACTACTTGTGGATTATGGTGATGTTTTTATCAGCTGTTTGGACTCTCATTCTGACGGCACCCATTCACTGCAGAAGATCCATTGGTGAGTAAGTGATGTAATGCGAAATTTCTCCAGATCTGTTCAGATGAAGAAACAAACTGATCTACATTTTGGCCTCAGGGTGAGTACATTTTCAGCAAACTTTCATTTTAGGGTGATCTATTCCTTTAAGTAGTCCATATGGCTCATGCGCTAGTTTCTAATTCTTCTGAAGTCATGCGATAGCTTTATGTGAGAATCAGACTAAAAAATATGTACACATGAAAGAGATTTTAACAGTTGTGGCAGAGGGTAAGCTATTCAGTGAATGACATATTTTAATTGTTCCTCCACACAAAGCTATCATATGGCTTTAGTACACTTACAGCTAAGAGCATGACCTGTTTAGACCACTTTGGCTGGGTTTGGTTTTAATTTTTGAAACTTGACAGCCCCTGGTCCCCATTCACATATTAAATGGCAAAGAACAGCTTAGACTTTCTGCCACACATACAGGTCATAAAGGGTTTGGAACGACTTGAGGGTAAATAATGACAGAATCTTTATATTTTAGTGAACCATATCTTTAAGTACTGTGGAAAGTTGGTCAGAAGTGGATTGGCCTCATTGAGTTCAAAGATAAAAGGAGCTTTTTAGAGAATGGGAGAGTGAGAACTTCTTTATGTGACTCATCCTTTCAGCCAGAAGCAGCTATGCTATAAAAAAAGGCTCAACACAAGCAAATATGCAGCCATGAAGCTGTGATATAAATGTTGTAAAGAAAAATCCAAAATCAACCAAGCTTATGGAACATGAAACTTTCTGTTGTTAGTTATTTGTAATTCATATGTATCTATAGATGATTATCTGTTGCAGTGCTTGTGCCAATTCTTGCTCATCTAGATTACACTCTTATGTCTCACAATATCATTCAACTGGACCACAGGGCGCAGCAGGTGTTCATTGATGTCCAGCAGTGTCCAAAGCTCCATATCCCACAATTCCCTTCACCTGTGTCGAACGAAGGTCCTTCACCCTCTGGGTGAACAGGAGGCTTCAAACAGCTGCTGCAGAGCTTTGAGTGGATCACTTGCATCTCTGTCTCCAAGTTGGCATCAAACTGAAAGGTGCTTCACACTTCCCATCTCCTGAGAGAGGTATGCTCTCAAGGCAAATACTGTTCTGGACTATAAATCCAGGGTTTGCTCTGGAGATACAGTATGAACAGAAAATATTCATATTCCAAGACTTTATTGTTTGAATATAACTTAATAGACTTAAAGTAGATGGTGTCAGTTCCCTTTCAGTCGGTCACTCTCGACGTCACGTCGGAGGACCGACGAATTGGGATCTCGCTTAGAGGGACCAATCTACTTCGAGTGTAAACTAAACGAGCCAATGCACATTGGCATGCGATTATTGCATCCAGCTGCTGCTGATCACAGCGTGAGTATAAGTAGGCAGCAGATGCAGCGCATATTCAGCTTTTCGCTTCAGAGTCGAGCAATCACATCGTTCTGCTCCTGACTCTACTCTAGTCTTTTTAAAGATGACGTTGCGTGGCAAACTTGACTTTACGTCTTTGTAAAGACAATGTGGGTCTTGCTATAGACAACGTATCACCCGGGCGTTTTTGGATGCGGTCGTTACCTGGCGCTGGGTGATGGTCATGATCGCTGCCTCTCGTGCCTGGGCATGAAGCACGCTGAGGTGGCTTTCGTGGATGACTCATGCTCCCATTGCGGGGGTATGACCATCTCGGAGTTGCGGACCGGACTCCGTTACCTGCAAAGGAGCGGAGTGCCCGTGACACTGCCTAGATTTGGGGTTCCCTCTGGTGGCAGCCGGGGGCATCCTTTTTCTGGTGGTGGGCGGACTGGTCTTACGGTCACGGTGAGGAATTCCCCTCCGGGGATGCCCAAGCCCGCCGGCACTTTGCAACCAGCGGAGCTCTCAAAAAGAGCAGGCTGGACCCTCCCTTTTACTGCCGGAAACTGATTTGCTGGATCCTCCTCCCTCACCACCCTCGATGGTGGGGCAGCTAGGGGGTTACAAGGGTCCCCCCGGTGGAGCGGTCGGTTGCGATGCAGTTGTGTCCTAATACCGCCTCCAACCGGCAGGGAGAACCGTGCCTCCCCTCCCGGGTCTGTAGGTACTCGACTGGCCAGCGATGCCTATACGACCTGTGGAAAAGCTGCCTCCGCCTTACACGCTATGGCATGATTGCAAGTGCACCAGGCCAAGGCACTGAGGGACTTGCACGAGGGTGGTCACGACCCGGAAGTTCGCAGAGAACTCCGCACCGCGGCGGACCTCGCACCATGAGCGACGAAGGTTACGGCGCGGTCTCTGGGTCGTGCGAGGTCCACTATGGTGGTCCGGGAGCGCCATTTCTGGCTGTGACGGCTGACATGCGCGAGACGGACAAGACACGATTCTTGAACGCCCCCGTGTCCCAGGCCGGCCTTTCGGCGACACGGTGGAGAACTTGCCCTGCGGTTCTCCGCTGACCAAAGCAGACTGAGGCCATCAGGTACATCCTGCCCCGGCGTGCAGCTGCTGCCGT
>NW_015506166.1:117636-118716 GCF_001515645.1 Sinocyclocheilus grahami
CTCGAGTTGCTGGCAGTGCACCTTGCCCAGGGCCGTCTCAAAGGGCGCTTTTGAGGCAAGCATGTACTAGTCCGCACGGACAATACAGCGACCGTTGTGTACATCAACCGAGAAGGTGGTCTGCGCTCCCGTCGCTAATTGCAACTCGCCCGCCACCTCCTCCTCTGGAGTCAGAAGCATCTGAGGTCGCGTCGTGCTGTTCACATTCCTGGACTTCTCAACCGGGCAGCCGACGAGCTGTCCCGAGCTGCGCTCCCGGGAGAATGGCGACTCCATCCCCAGATGGTCCAGCTGGTTTGGGGACGTTTCAGAGCCACTCAGGTAGACCTGTTTGCCTCTCCAGAAACCTCTCACTGCCAGTTGTTCTTCGAGGGATTGGCCCCCGCGTCCAGACCTCTGGAAACTTCATGTCCGGTCCCTGGATGGGACACGGAGGTTCTGAGTGGCCTACCCCAAGAGGTAGTTGACATCATAACTTCAGCGAGAGCACTGTCTACGAGACATGCCTACGCGTGAAGTGGAACCTGTTCGTTGAGTGGTGTTCTTCTCACCGAGAAGACCCCCGAAGATGCCCGATCGGAGTTGTGCTGTCCTTTTTGCAGCAAGGGTTGGAGCGAAGTCTGTCTCCCTCCACCCTTAAAGTTTATGTCGCTGCAATCGCTGCTAACCACGACCCCGTAGAAGGAGGTCGTTGAGGAAGCATGACCTGGTTGTCAGGTTCCTTAAGGGGGCGAGAAGGTTAAATCCTCCACGGCCCCCCTCTATTCCCTCGTGGGACCTGACTCTGGTGCTCACAGCATGCCGTTTGAAGCTAAATACAGACGTTTATGGTTGCAAGCCATTAAACAGACGACCCTATCCTGCAATGATTAGCCTACTACAGTGTTGAATTTGATGTAAACAATAGATCTACATTATATTTACCTATGCAGTTTATAGAGTTACAATATGAAATAATATTTAAGGGGTGTTTACATGACACCTTTTTCAACTAAAAATGGAAACCTTTTTATACCGCTCATTTACATAACAATGGAGTTTTGGGGGCCTAAAAACTGCCTTTTTCTGCCACCATGTCGG
>NW_015506166.1:119332-122286 GCF_001515645.1 Sinocyclocheilus grahami
CCAAGAGGGTTCAATCACCTCCATTCTTCCATATGCACCTAAGGTGATGTCCATATGTGTACTGCTCCAAAACCTCCTTCAGGAAGGTTTGAGCTTCCGTAAGGTCCCTGTTCCAAGTAGAATGGATGCGTTTCCCCAGTGTTATCCAGTCTTACTCAGTGGGTAGTGCCATAGTAGCAGTAGCTGGTCCTCTTGTGCAGGCCCTGGCCTACGCCAAAAATTAGGGGCGCAGGTGGCTTCCACAGGACACTGGAAGGGGCGGTAGCTGTGGCCTTTTGTTAGGATCCCAATTCGTCAGTCCTCCGACGTGACGTCGAAAGTGATCGACTGAAAGGGAACGTCTCGGTTACATATGTAACCCTCGTTCCCTGAAGGAGGGAACGGAGACGTCACTCCCGTCGCCACAGCTCCTGTACCACCGCTGAGCGGCCGGGTCACCGGCTCGGCTCCTCAGCGAAAACCTGAATATGCGCTGCATCTGCTGCCTACTTATACTCACGCTGTGATCAGCAGCAGCCGGATGCAATAATCGCATGCCAATGTGCATTGGCTCGTTTAGTTTACACTCGAAGTAGATTGGTCCCTCTAAGCGAGATCCCAATCCGTCGGTCCTCCGACCTGACGTCTCTGTTTCCTCCTTCAGGGAACGAGGGTTACATACGTAACCGAGACGTTCTCCTCAGGTTAACAGAGGAACCACAGGTGTTTTAATTCTTCTAATTAACCATGAACATTGCATTTTGTGTCCAAATACGTTTAGTCTGTTTTGAACAATACAGTATTTGTGTTGTTCAATAACTTACCTAATACATTTTTGTTTGTATTTAATATATTGTTATCTATTGCTTTGCGATTTATTGATGTGTAATCAAATTTTAATCCTGTAGACTAATTTGTTCACTAACAATATCCAGCAGTGGACATATAGGCTAGAACATTTATCTGAAATTATATTTTGTGTTTAACATATTTAATATATCTTTCTGTGGTTAAAATAATAGTGGTGGAAATGAATTTTTTAACATTTTTGGAAACAAAAATGGCTGGTAGGTTTGTCTTGCTAAAGCTCAGTTAGAATTTTTTGTATCCTAAATACATGTAACTAAATTATATTCTAACACATATTTACATAATTTAAAAAATAACACTTGATTGGGAATGACGCACAGTAAACATATTAAAATCTATATATAAAGGGCATTTGAAAGGTAGAAAAATTAATGAAGGCCTGGTAAAAAGTTTCCAAAATAGTTTTAATGTGATGTTTATGTAACAAAAAAGAAAAATTAATTCTCTGAATGTTAATAAAATATAACCCCCCTGGGACATTAAAATTCCTGAAGTAAAGAAACACACTTATATATCTGCACATGTTGCTTACAAGTCTAAATAGTCTTTGGGACCACTGCATGTCTACACTGATACTAAAAGTGATACATCTTTTACAAATGCCTTCAGTATCACTCCTGACAGTAATATCAAACAGACTGTTCTTTCAACAAAGCTAAATGGCTTTTTGAAGCCCCCGGCATCGTTCTGTTTCTTTAGACAAGAGTGTTTTACTAGTTGATATTAGACTTGATATTAGACATCAAGCTTTATGGTTTCCCCCACATGAGTTTCTTTGACATTACTGGGCACATGGAGGAGGCTGGGATGTGAAATTAACGTTCCGCTCTGATAGCTCTGACCCTGAGCATGCTGTATTCAGTGCTCCAAATACTGATGTACTTAAAATGTATCCGAGGCAATCATCGATGGGCACCAGTAAGGCGCTGTGAATGAATCATTCAGACAGCCCATGGGAAAGTGAACAGAAGCAGTGATCGGATCATTCAGGCCTTACCTGCAGAACCAGCAATGAATGAAATCAAATTGGAAGAGATTTTGCATTTGGTATAACCGAGGAATGTATGATTCAGCATTTGGTGTTCGTCACAGTGGCTCCTGGAGTTCTCTTCACAATACCGATCAAAGGAAATTGGCCTGCCCTGCAGGTAGTCTGCAGTACTAGCTCTAGCATTCTTCTGAATATTCAGAGAGTAAAATGAAAGCTATCAAAACACAGTCAGACAGGGTAAACAGTGAAAGTAGCTTGCACACTGTTTGGTGGTAGGCGTGATATTAAGTGTCTTGTTTTCTCAGGGAAATGTAGTGTTCCCAGAATTAATTTGGACACTAATTTCATTGCATTTGATAAACCAAGTGGCATCTGCAAACAAATGATGCTAGGCCATTTCCCAGAACCAAACATATTCTAATTATTTTTAACCACCTGGTCCCAGGATCATTTTTAGTGGATGAAGTCAGTTCCCTTGAAGTCCTAGGAAAGTAAACACAGGTGTAGTTCATCACATTAACTATGAATAGAATCCACTCTGAAAACGGTCAAATTTGATTTTAAAACAGAGTAGCTAGTTCTGGTATTTTTACTGTTTGTATCACTCAGCTTGGTTTTGTGCAGTAACTCTTTCTGCAGGTTACATCATTACACTAGTAGGAGACAACAAGAAACTATCTTTGAGTGAGTCAGTGAATCAATAATTCAGCCTTTTCATTTAAAAACACTGATTAATTCAGCAATGAAAGCAGCGATTGTCTTTATGAATAAGTCATTGAATCATTCATTTAATTGGTTTGTTCAAAAACAGTGATTCATTCAGGAAGGAAACGTCACTACTGTGTATGGCTCACACCCTGATAGATTGGGAACATTCCGCAGTGTGGTCAAGACCATTCACACCAGGGATGATAACTATAACTCAAAAGTTTTAATAATAGTTTTAATTCTATGAGAATAGACTATTTTGTATAAATACTGTAGACAACATAGTTACGTCACTTTGCGTGTGCACAGTGGAGTGGATATAAAAAATGTCTTCTTGTGTCTTACCGTCAGAATCAGAATGCAAAAAAGATTGTCTTTATTTTTATAAAATACCATCTTTCAAAGA
>NW_015506166.1:122439-186862 GCF_001515645.1 Sinocyclocheilus grahami
GAGTTTTGGGGGCCTAAAAACTGCCTTTTTCTGCCACCATGTCGGCTCTGCCCACAAAACATCTCATGACTTTTTGCAAACACCAAAATGCTCTATAGGGAAGTCCACACCACAGCTATAAAGATAATGACACAGAGGAACAACATTGTTGGAATCACTTTCAGAACAATTTTTCCAGCTGATGAACAATAAAAACATTGGTAGCCAATCAGAAGCCACCCCACTTTAAAGAACTTGAGCATTTAAAGTAAAAGACAATACAACAGCTACCCACTTAAAATAAGCAGAAAGTTATTGTCCATTGGTGTGGACACTAATATAGTTATTGTTACAGTTATCTTTAAAGGTATTGTTTTTGCTGTGAATAGACCTTTAGAGAGGTTCATTTGACTTCGTTTGGAACTTTTTTCATTGGAGGAACAAAATTAGACAACGTAACTGTCAATATTGTGTCTAAATATAAGTTGCTCAATAACATCTTGTTTATTGAACTGTTGTAGGCCTCTAAAAGCAATATCACACTGTGCTGCTGGTTTGAACGTTCAGCAGGACTGTGATTAGCTGATATACAGACAAACAACATTGTTGTGATATTGCTTAGGCTTAATTGAAAAGCCAAATTTAAAATGACATAGATGCACACTGGAAAAAGCTCTCTCAATGATTGATAGAGCCTAACATTTGATTCAAGCACTCATTTTAACAGTGTTCAAACACACAGACAGCATCATTTATGCGGCTCCTTCATTCATTCTGTTATTGAAGCAAGTGTGAAACAAGTGACTAAGAAACAAGCTGTGGAGGGAGAATATGCTCCAGTTTATTGGAACCATGTAATTAAATGCAAAGCAGATTACCCAGTGAATTCATACATCAGTGAAGGCTTGATTAGAGCCTGGAGTATGTGACTATTGGCATTTCTCCACAGCTAAAATAAAGCTTTTTTACTCATATTCTCAGATGTTTGGTGTCAGACGCGTTTTTGTGTCTTGGCAACCATTTAATTTCCCCTTAAACACGGTGGCTAAATGGGCCTCATTTCCCAGCAAACTACTCATAGGTTTTGTCATGTCAAATGTTGTTATGGCTGCTTGAGTAATGTCAAGAGTGTGTGTGTGTGTGTGTAAACTTCTAACAACAATTAAATCACTTAAAGCTTTTACGTCAAGTTAATGGGATAGTTCACCAAACATAAAAGTACTGTCATCATCACTAACCCTCATTTCTTATTTCAAAGAAGCTATAAAGTTGGCATGAAGTGAAAGTTCACCCTATTTGTTTTCTAAACGCATATTATAGGTCTTACTGTGAACAATTCATCTGTGCATACAGGTTGTTTTATTTTTTTTAAATGTTCTGACCTTGTAATGTCAAACCTGGTGAAAATGGCAGACTTCTCTTTGGTGACGTATGCTGGACTTCTCCAATCAATTAGTCATGTTCCTGTTCATCTGCATCCACAGTTCCTCATCCCAAAATAGCCCCAAGTCTTCATCCTTTTCCTTTTTTGATAATCTATTACACTCGGATCTGTTACACTTCTGTTTCATCTTGACTTTAAAGAATGTTTTACAAAAGCATAAAAGTGCCATAAGGTTTTAAAGGGACAAAGAATATAACTCATGCTATATCCCAAGAATACTGAAGCCTTATCGTAGCGTTGTGTCAGTAACAGACTGAAATTTTAAATTTAATTTTAATTTAATTTCTCATTTAAAAATTTTATAATTTATAATATTTTAAATAATTTGAGAAGTCATTTTAATTTAAGAAGAAAATTTAAGAAGTCATTTTTTTTCAAAAAATTCTGCCATTACTGTCAAATTTCATTCGCATAGGCATATACTAAAACTTGATTGATCAAAATGCCAGTTTAGAAATCTCAAAAATATATATACTTTTTTTAAAATAATTTATAATATTTTGAATATTTTAAGAAGTCCTTTTTTCAAAAAATTGTTCAGTCTGCCATTACTATCAAATTGAATTTGCATATGCATATACTGAAACTAGATTGATCAAAATGCCAATTTAGAAATAAAAAAAAACACTTATTGTCTCTGGTGTCTCATAACCATGTGACGTGCAAAGTTTTAATATTTTGTTATTATTTTATATATTTTCAAGATTTTTTGGGATATATATTATTTTGGAACAACATGAGAAAAAATCATGTAAATTATCACAGAATTATTATTATTATTTTAAGTGCAGTAAATTTGACCATTGTCTTGTTTTGTAACAGATAAAACCTCAAATTAATAATATTATCTGTTTGTAACAGGTAAAGTGGTTACAAATATTGAAGCTCTTCTCTGTTGCTTTGTTCCAATAAGAAATATTTTTTGTTTGTAAGTTACGGTGGCCGAGAAGTGCAAAGCAAATCACAATTCTGAAAACAAAATAACAAATTACAAATGCAAATGCAAGTCTAAAAAACTAAATAACAATTCAGAAAGCACAACAACAATTCAGAAAACATTTTAACAAGTCAGAAAACACAATGACAAATTCAAAAACAAAATAACAAGTCAGAAAACACAACGACAAATCAGACAAACCGGAAGAGGTAGGTATAGTTTGAGACAGTGCCATTGGTTTGGGATTACTCACCGCTGACTGGACGAGACATCTGTCAATCAACGTATACAGGGAAGAGCCAGTCGAAGAATAGCAGTCGTGGTAGAAAGTTCGGAGATGGTATTAAAGAGGTCATATGATGCTGCTAAAAATAACATTATTGTGTGTATTTGGTGTAATGAAATGTTAAAAAAAAAAACATTATTTTCCACATACTGTACATTATTGTTTCTCCTCTATGCCCTGCCTTTTTGAAACGCGTCGATTTTTACAAAACTCATTGGTCTGAAAAAGTTATCCAGCTATCCAATGCGTTGTGATTGGCCAAATACCTCAAGCGTGAGACGGAAATGTTACGCCCCTCACATACTGTTGATGCCGTGTCCGGCCGGAGCGACGAGACATAAACATTAAAACCCATTACAAACGAGGCATTTGTTGCATCCAGTGGGGACATAATTACTGATTATAATGACTTATACTGTCTTTTTACACGTTGCGTTGTGTTGCATTGCATCGCGCCGCGTAAACATAAAACTCTGTCTGCATATGTGATCGGAGAAATGACAAAAACAAGTGCTACTCTACTGCCCAAAACTCACGTTTGAATCATCAGTAGCAATGAAAAACACAGCGGCCTAGCGTGAGGGGAAGCCCCGGCTTAGCGTGCGCTGAGGCCGGGATAGAGTGAGCTGAGGCGGGCTGGACTCCGCTTTATCCACGGTGAAAGTTGATGTATTCCCTCAGCGACCAGCACGGATCAGCTCTAGGCATGACGAAGCGGATATCGTCCTCTTTTGGAAGACCAAACAAAGTAGTTTCGCTTTCACAACGAAGCACACAGTGTCTTCAGGGCATGGCTGCAGCATCAACAATACTACAGCGAGAATAAAAGTTACGCCTTCTTTCTTTGCGTGAACATTTGGGCGGGGTTATGCAAATCCTCCCAGAGTGTGACGTAGGTATGTGGGGGCGTGTTAGAACTAGGCATTTTAGGTAGGAGTGGTTAACTCTTAACTTTTATAAAGAATATCTCTTTGGATTTGAGACTTTAGTCTTTGCAACTTTACAGATCTTCTTTATGCACCAAGAGCTTGTAACACTCCAAAGAGAAAGGAAAAATTGAAATCGCATCATATGACCCCTTTAAAGTAGCTCAGATTAAATGTATTGTATGAATTTGCCCTTACTATGGAATAAAAAATACGGAGTGTATATTTACATTTAGTTAAAAGTGGCTGTGAAACATCAGCTCCAGTGGCGCAGATGGATAAGCACTTGTTGTTGGCTTTTTGACGGGTTCGATCCCGCCTTTTACCGAACTTTTTTTCCTCCCTTTTCAAATCTCGTGTCATATCGTAAAGGCATTTATTTTCAATAAAAATTAAGGAAATAATCAAAAAGTTGAAAATAAAGTATCGGGTAGGGTTAAGGCTGATTTATACTTCTGCGTCGGCTAGGGATGGGCATGATTAATCGACGATCGATAATTGATCGTTAAGAATTTCGTCGATCACGTTAATTTGTTATCGATTAATCTAATGCATTTTTTTAATCTAATGCAGGTTGCGTTGCGTAGTGTGAGTCTTGACGCAATTAAATGAATTTCACTGTGTGGCAGCAATTAAACATTTTACCACCAGGGTGCAATATTTGACACCATACTCGGTTATCTGTGATCTTCCGTTTTGATTTCAAAAGAATAATCATGAAGAGGTCACGGCGAAAAAAGGGAGGAAAAAAAATTCATACAATACATTTAGACTGAGCTACTTTAATACCATCTCCGAACTTTCTACCACGACTCTGCTGTTCTTCGACTGGCTCTTCCCTGTATACGTTGATTGATAGATGTCTCGTCCAGTCAGCGGTGAGTAATCCCAAACCAGTGGTGCTGTCTCAAACTATACCTACCTCTTCCGGTTTGTCTGATTTGTAGTTGTGTTTTCTGACTTGTTATTTTGTTTTCGAATTTGTCATTGTGTTTTCTGACTTGTTATAATGTTTTCTGAATTGTTTTTGTGTTTTCTGAATTGTTATTTAGTTTTTTAGACATGCATTTGCGTTTGTAATTTGTTATTTTGTTTTCAGAATTGTGATTTGTTTTGCACTTCTCGGCCACCGTAGTACGTGCTATTATTGTCTTCCCTCAAGTCTATCAAATTTACCATTACTATGAATATAAGGTGATGCATGAAAAGTGTCATACAGGATGTTGTTCCTATTTCCCACGTGCATCTTTTGCATTTCATGCCATGTTTGAAACCCACTTAGTGGTCTCCATCGGCCTTGTTTAAATGCACTCACGTTCACAGTCCTCAGGAGTTGAGCAGAACACATTTACTACCAATTACCTTCCTCAAGTCATTTACTTTTCTGACATAAAACTTTTAACTCACTCACCGTTGGGTCCTCTTAGCAGTAAGGGTGTAGTATTCTGAATGATGGAGGTTTAGGCTGCTTGGAGGAGCTTTTATGAGTCAGACAGGAGAAGTGAGAGAGCTGTAATGACAGCTAGGGCCAGTCCTCCACAGCACTTATCTGCACGATGCAGACCTCAAGATGCCCTCTTCTCTTAAAAGTATTAATGCATAACCAATCCCTGTCTCAACACACAGAAAAAAAGCGTTGATTATTCCCAACACATTTAAGCTCTCTTGCAAATACATTAGGCTGTTTTGCATTTATTTGATCCAAAATACAGCAAAAGCAGTACAATTTTGAAATATTATTACTACTAACTGTTTTCTATTTAAATATATTTTAAAATGTAATTTATTCCTGTGATTTCAAATCTGAAATTTTAGCATCATTACTCTAGTCACATGATCCTTCAGAAATCATTCTAATATTCAGATTTGCTGCTCAAGAAACATTTATTATTATTGTTATTATTATTATGTTGAAAACAGCTGAGTAGAATTTGTTCAGAACGTTCAGAAGAACAGCATTTATCTGAAATAGAAATAGTGAAATCGTTTAGATAGATAGACATCTTTTGTAACATTATAAATGTATTTATCATCGCTTTTGATCAATTTAAAGCATCCTTGCTAGATAAAAGCATTAATTTCTATAATTTCATCGCCCCCCACACACACAAAAAAAAGTATACTGACTCCAAGCTTTTAGCGTATAATGTTACAGAAGCTTTTTACTTCAGATAAATGCTGATCTTTGGATCTTTATATTTATCAAAGAATCCTGAAAAAAAATTACTCAACTGTTACTGATATTGATCATAATAATAATAATAATAATAAATGTTTTTTGAACAGCAAATCAGCATATTAGAATGATTTCTGAATGATCATGTGACACTGAAGACTGGATGCTGAAAATGTAGCTTTGATCACAGGAATAAATTACATTTTAAAATGTAATCAAATAGAAAGCAGTTCTTTTAAATAGTAAAAATATTTTACAATATTGCTTTTGCTGTATGCCTATTTTGGATCAAATAAATGCAAGCTTGGTGAGCAGAAGAGACTTCTTCATAAAACATTAAAAATCTTACTGTTCAAAAACGTTTGACTGGTAGTGCAGCTTTTAGTCATGTCCTAATGTCTTTTATCATTGCATTAAAAATGATTAAATGAAGTACAGCTAAACAATAATTTAATAAATATGTAATTACGTATTCTGACATTATCGCCACACATTATCCTAATTCTAAACTGTTATCTACATCATGAAATATTTAATGCATCCGATCACAATGCTGACAAAGCCACCTGATATGAGTGATATGCTAATGTCTTGTATGTCATGCTTGTCTCATAAAAGAGAAAAATCAACATTAATCAAATTAGAATAAGGTGCTGCGTCTATCAGCACCTCATGCGGTGACTTTCTTTTGTGCACCAGTGTTATGATGCTGGCCGGCATCACAATGTGGCCCTGGAATTTCCATTGCTTTGATTGAGCCAGCAGGTACTCCAGCTAAGAGTGATCCAAATCACACCCACGTGAGTTCATTATAATACATATCCAGTATGAAAATATAACTCATGGAGTCTGGAGGTGTGTTTGGCATTTTTATGTCACCTTATTACGCTTCGGGCCATTTATTAATTATCACCAGCTTTAGAAGTAATTTAGTCCTTTAAATCCAGTGTCATTATGCTGTTTAAACAGCAGTTCTGAAGGACAAACTCTGAAACCTTTAAAAGCTTTCTAGAACATATTGGCACTCTTTCATACATCTACAGTGTAGGACCGAATTCAATCTACCTTTATAAAAAATTTATTGATGTGCTTTTTTGAGACAGGGGAAAACAATATTTCATGAGTCCAGCAGTGCTTTCCATGTTCTTCTATGATAGCTTTTATGTTGCTGATCAAATACAGTTTTCTTCTGGAGAAATAAGATAAATAATCAAACAGGCTTTCCTCTTTCTAGGATGTTCAAAGCAGAACACAGACAGTGGGTAAAAGTTAATTTTACTACATAGCCTGACAAAATAGCTTCATGAAATTTTTGTCTTTCATGTGGAAGAACAATGGTAATTAAATACAAGATACAATATAAGCACTAAATTTGGCAGTTTAAATTCAGCCACTTTTCTTGCATTTTATAATAATAGATTCATAACAATAATCAAAGAAATAATAATAATAATAATAATATTAATACAAGATAAAATAAGCACTAAATGAACTAAACCGGTTTAAATCCAGCCACAATATTTTGCATTTTATAATATAATAATAATAAAATACAAAACAATTCACTAAATTAAATAAGTTTATATTCAGCCACTTTTTTGGTTTTTATAATGATAGATTTTTATTGATGTAGTTGTTGTTGTTAATATTATTATTATTAACTCCACAGATTTCACATGGTAGTTATTATATATATATATATATATATATATATATATATATATATATATATATATATATATGTGTGTGTGTGTGTGTGTGTGTATATATAACTCAAATCTTTTAAAGTATTTTATTAGTTTAAATAAAATATTAATTTAATTTATAATATAAAAATGTAAATAAAATATTTTAGTTCTCAGTCAGTGACTATTTTCACATCAAATATCTAGTTGCAATAACTAGTTCTTATAAAAAAGCTTGATGGGTATGTATTCATACATATATTATGTATTTCAAGGGCGCTTGCCTCTAGATCCAATAGAGGTTTCATACAGACTGTCTCTTTTAGGACATAGTAAGGAAGGATTAAAGCATTCAGAAAGGCCTTGCCTTATCTTTCTGATAACAGTCATTTTTCAAAATTACAACAAACCTTTTAAAAGAAGAACTAACTGTATGCACTTTTAATATTACAAGATGTTACTGTACTTACAGTGTTTTGTAATGGCTGAGAGGTCATTGTTTTAAAGGTAATACAATTTCTCTTTAGTGGATTTTCAATGAATCTTTTAGATTACCGAATTGTTCTCATTCATTTCCAATGACTCCATCCAGTGCAAACATTACTGATGACCGTACACAATGCAATGCCATAAGGACGTTACTCATAAAAGAAAAAATCCAGAATCAGTATTTTTGAGCAAACTGGCTGAATGAACGATTTAAATGACTCACTCATATAGAAAGTCACTTGTCGCCACTTTTGGCGTGAATCAAAATCCATTATTTATATTTCTCCTTTAAACACTCTATTGTCTACTGAAGACCCAATTACACAATATTCTCCAATGTGAGGTCTCAACTAAAACAGTTGCTTAAAAACGGTTTCAATTTAACGTTGAGATGAAGTTGGAGAAGTCTGTCAAAGCTCTGAACCATGATACAAGAAGACTTTCAAACTGAGAACAAGGGCAGCTTTCAGAGAAATGACCAAGAGGCAGGTTACAACCCCCAGAAGAAGAGCTGTAGGTCTTTTTGGCAGAAATAGTAAAAACAGCCCAGATATCAACACACACTACAGCACTTCACAGATCATGACTCTGAGAGTGGCTAGAAGGAAACACTTCTGACCAACATTAAATCATGCCTGGAGTTTGAGAACATCTAGCAACTTCTGAGGAACAATTTGTGGACTGATGAGACTAAAATTGAGCTCTTTGGCCTGAGAGTGAGGTGTTATATGTGGCACAAACCAAATACACTTCACAGTACCATGCTGTAAAGATTTTCACCTTGGAGAACCTGTTTCAGCTAGCCAGAGATCCACATGGTGAAGACTGATTTTCCATCAGGACAATGACACAGAGCACACAACAAAAAGGATAAAAGGGTGGCTTGGATCTGCTGCAGCTAGAGCCAGCCTTGAATCCAATCGGAAATGTTTGGCAGACTCGACAATTGCAGGCCACCGATGCTCTCGTGTAATCTAGCAGAGCTCATTTGCATTGAAGAGCAGGTACAAATTCCTAATGAAGATGTGTGACATTCAAACAAACACAAGAAGATTACATGGGAGTAGAAAGGTACCTTTGTAAGTGGGAAATATGTTTTTAATTTCAGAGACATCACTGTGCTTCAATAAATATTTATTTTTGGTTTATAAATAAGTTGTTGGGGGAGGACATTTAATTGGAAATGAGGAGGGGTGCATTTTCTGTCAAATATTGTATTTTAATGCTTGTTTAATAATCTTGCTCTTCCCAAATCATATTTGGCTCATAAAATAAAACTCCCCCCAAATATGACGTAAGCTGAAACAGGCCTGAAACTACACACTGCAACTGCTTGCAACAGAGTACAAGAAGTGAGAAAGCAAATTGACTGCAAGTAACTTCCTTCCTCCTCGTTACTGCAGTTAAAACTGAAGCCTTTTACGTCTTGTGAAAGAGAGGCCTTGTATAGTGTCACTACTGCAAGCGTTAAAAGGATGGTTGAGGCTTAATCTCACTGAAATATTAGCATAATTTAAACATGGCTTTAAAAGGCATATTGTAAAGCCCTAAGGATATCAGAGGTATATCATTAAAGGACACGCTCTTAACTTGCATGGTAATTTGCAAGAAAACTGTGACTACATTTATAATATGAATTAAATGTTATTATGAAAGGCTATCAAACGCTTCAGACATTACAGCATAAAGTGGATTTTTTACATAATGATTCAGGTATGAAGAGTATGATAATGAGATAATGAGAAGCAAGGAAAAGATTTTGCTGTGGTTAAATAAGCATGTTTGATGAAGTTGATAAGCTATTTAAGCACTGACAAATGAGCTTCACAAGTTCACCTCAACCCAGGTCATCTGAAGTAAAGGTCTGCCAGAAAACCATGCAGCTATGATCAGGACACTGGGTTTGTTGTCACTAGACTACACTTTTTAAATAGTTCAATTTATCTATTTATTAGGATGTTTATGCTTTATAACTCTTTTTCAAATATTAATAGTTTTCTCTCTTTCTTAATACTTTTTTTAATTGAACTTTTATTTAAGAATTTTTGCAGCTACACTTGAATTTGTTGAATGATACTTTTTAAATAATTTATTTATTTATCTATTTATTTAGAGAATATATGCAGCTACAATAATGACACTAGGATTTGATTAATGTCCCTGGACTACTCTTTTTAAATATTTTAATTTGTCTTTTTTATTTATTTACTTATTTGGGAGCATATACAGCTACAATAAAAACATTGAGATTCAATGGATTTAATACTCTTTTTAAATTATTTCCATTTTCCTTATTTATTTATTTTGTGAATTAGAGAATTTCTGCAGCAACAGTAAGGACACTGAGATCTGATGAATGTCACTTTTCAAATTATTTCAATTTTCATTTATTAATTTGAGATAATCTGCAGCTACACTGAGGAATTCTCAAAAAATATATATATTTATTTATTTAATTATTTATTTGTTAGGAAATCTATGTAGCTACAAAAAGGATTATTTTAATAAAATTATTCATTATTAATTAAATTAATTATTTTGTCTGATTTAGAAAATCTAATCAGTGATGACAATCTCTTGGATTTGAAGGACATCACTGGACTACTTATTCAATTTTCAATTATTTTTAATTTAATTTCTCAACTTCTATTAATTAGAGAATTTATGCAGCTATATAGAACACTGGGATTTGATGACCATCACAAACTTAATTATTGAATTATTACTTTTATTATTATTCAGTGCTGTCAAGCGATTAATCGCAATTAATCGCATCCAAAATAAAAGTTTTTGTTTACATAATATATGTATGTTTACTATGTTTATTTATTATGTATATATAAATACACACACATTCATTATATATTTTGAAAATATTTACATGTATATACTATATACATTTATATATTTATATTATTATATTATATATAAATATGTTTAATATATAAACATAGCATATTTTTCTTAAATATATACATGCATTTGTTTGTATTTATATATACATAATAAATATACACAGTACACACTCATATATTATGTAAACAAAAACTTTTATTTTGGATGCGATTAATCGTGATTAATTGTTTGACAGCACTATTATTATTTCTTATTCTGTTATTTTACATTTTTAATTAGAGAATACTGCTATGAAAAGGACAAGGGGATTTGATTAATGTCACTGGTTAGAACTATTTAAATTTTGCTTTCATTTGAAATATTTCAAAGATCTCTGTGAAACATGAAAGTTCTCTCCAGTATCCATGGTCTATTATACTTTCGTAGTTCAAACCAACAGAACTGTTTAATTAAGAGGTCAGTGTGTTGCCTAACCCCGGAGGTTGTCATGGGTTCCTTCAGGAATTTCTCATACTAATTCTATTCAGCGTTTTTGCACAACAAACTAAAAGCTATACACGGCTCAGCTGAAGGAACAGCACAAAGAGCAGTGTCACAGAGTCAGATCACATTCAAAACATCACCGACTAAGTGCTCATTAGGGGCTGTTGTCTCAAGCTGGCAAGAGTATTGGCTTTCCAATGATTCACAAAGACTGTCTTGTTGCCTTTGTGGGCAGCCATTACTCACTCACAGTATGGCAGTTGTAATTGCTTCCCTGTTTCCCAGCATCCCGTGTTTACTCAGAGTGGCCCTGTGGCAGTGCGATTGGGCTCAAATCATAAAACACCCTTTCCTCCTGTAACAAAACACGTCATCTGCGGCGTATCTCAAAGGCACGGCTCCTGTTCAGAGAGATAAGTCACACTGAATTTCTGTGACATTGTGTTTCGACCCTTCGGATTGTCCATGCATTTCAAGTCTGACCACCTGATGTTTTCCCATAGGCAAAGTTTGAGGTCAAAGTCTAGTTTGGATGAAGCATTTGCTTCATGATCTCATGACTGAACGGCTATGAACTACTGCCTGTGGCATTTGTTGGGGCTTTTATTATAGAGTTTCGAAGCAGAGACTAATAAATTACCTACTACGTGGCATTTTATGCCTTGGCCTTTGCTATATTTATTTAACCCAGTGTTAGCAAACTGTTGCTTTCAGCTTCTTTTCTACGGCTTCACATCATCAAATTCAATTCACACACTCAAGAGAATATTGTATTAAAATTCACAAGTGGGAGGACAATTAGAGGGTAAGCCAACTTTGGCAGCCTTGCAAATGAAAGTCGTGGAGAGTTTGCAGGGTATTGAAGAGGCCCAGGATTAAAGCTTATTCTGAATATTAAAACACTACATCAAATGATTTCCATCAGATTTTTTTTTAAACAAGCTCATGTTTTCACCTGTAGCTTTCCAACTCCACCATATTACGTGGCCTCTGGTAATAAAAAAAGGAAAATATACAAACATATGGAAAAAACGGAACCTGTGTCCATCTTTTTCTAACCAATGAGTGCTGTCATGATGGATTTCCATGCTCCAGTCTCATTAAAGGGACAATTCACCCAAAAATGAAAATTATGTCATTAATTGCTCATGTCGTTCCAAACCTGTAATACCTTTGTTCAACTTCAGAACACAAAAGATATTTTTGATGAAATCCGAGAGCTTTCTGACCCTGCATAGACAGCAATGCAACTACCACGTTCAAGGCCCAGAAAGGTAGTAAGGACATCGTTATGGGTGTCGAAGACTGACACGGATGAGAAGAAATTGTTGAATAAAGACATTATTATAGTCGTAAGTATTCTCTTAGCTTCATAAAATTACGGTTGAACCACTGATGTCACATGGACTATTTTAATGATGTCCTTACTACTTTTCTAGGCCTTGAACTTGGTAGTTGCATTGTTGTTTATGCAGGGTCAGAAAGTATCTTAATTAGAGTTCGAAGGTCTTACGGGTTTGGAACGTCATGAGGTGAGTGATTAATGACAGAATTTTCATTTTTGGGTGAACTATCCCTTTAAAAACCCATGTTAAAACAGGGTTAAAAGAGCTACTGAATTAATTAAAACAAAACATTTTCAAAATAACTTCTGGCCGCCTCATGTCATAAACTCATGTCATAAACTTCAGGTGATCCACTGCAAAAAGTCAGTCACTGCGACACTGTGAAGTGATTAAACTATGGAGCCACGTTCTTTTCTTAAACTATTTTCATAGATTTAACATTACATTATCCATTTGGAAAAATTGACTAGAAACACCAGAAACCGGAAATGTAAAGCATTGTTCCGGTATGAATCATGTGCGACTTCCCATGTTCAGGAAAAATGTGGATACTAATGTCAAAAGTATAATGAATGTTCAGTTACTTAACGCACATTTATGTACGTTTTCACCTTCAGTTTCAAAATCATTACCCTGAATGACTTCTGTTTCTTTCTCTTGCTTCCCGCCAAACATCTGTCTGGAAGTCAGTAGTTTGATGAGAGGGTGCGAAATTCCGTGAAAAGAGTGGATTGCTTTACGGCAGCAACAAATGCACACGTACAGCTATATTGCTATATTTATGACAGTGAATTCCACTCACTTAACTGTAGGAGCTCCAAAGTCGCAAAAATACACAAAACTACATACATATGCATTATAAATGCACCACACTGACGTAAAGACCATGATGTGAGGTCAGATATGTTCTCAGATTGTGTAATGATGAAATCAAGAATAACGGAGAGAGAGAGGGTAAACAGGTGGATTCAGTCAATGTTTACTTGCTGTAATTTCATGTGTGCCAAAACTTTTATAAAGCAAGGTCCACATATGATGATTTATGGCTATTTTGCAACTCACAGAGAGCCTGATTAGACATTATAGAGAACAGCTTACAACTTGAGAGGCAATCGATTTGAAAAATAATACCACCCAACTTAAAATATGTAATAACTGAGTGTGAAATGATTTCGATTTCCAACAGAAGGAAAATTAACATAATTTGTCATCATAATATGTGATGTCAGATACCAACATACAGATGAATCTCACGAAGCCCCAAAACTAAGAAAAAATATATTTTTGCTAAAAGTAAATGAAGCCTATACATTTATGACAATTAAGATGTTTTGCATTGAAACACTATTTTTTAAGACAATTTAGCAAGTTTTACCACCCAATTCTCATTAGCATAATTCAGCCTGCTTACGCCTAGGCTGCTATTTCCATTATTTTCAATGCTTTTTATTTGATTAAAATCAACATAAATTGACGGTGCTAATACTAGCCTACTATAATATATTTTTTTTCACCATATTACAGAGTCTATAAGAACATATTTTTGCATTACAGCAATGGGGCTTTTGCTTAATTGTTATGAAAAGAACGCTTCACAATAAGTTACTATCCAAAACATCTTAACCAATAAACCCATCGTGTGCTATACATTGTCAATATGGGGACACTAGCTGATTCTTTTAGCCATTACTATATTCACAATGCAGCATGGCCTATTTATTGTTTTTTATAAAGACGGTTGCAACAAATTAAAAATATCGAGGACACATTTTTTATTTAAACTTTTATTATCATTATTAAATTAATTAAGTAATATCCTTCCGCTAAAAGATGTAGTCCCTGACAAGACAGAACATCTGCTATGGGAGCGGCGCAGTGATATGATGAAGAGCTGGTACTGTATCATGGAGTTGACCAATCGGAGGACAATTAGAGGGTAAGCCAACTTTGGCAGCCTTGCAAATGAAAGTCGTGGAGAGTTTGCAGGGTATTGAAGAGGCCCAGGATTAAAGCTTATTCTGAATATTAAAACACTACATCAAATGATTTCCATCAGATTTTTTTTTAAACAAGCTCATGTTTTCACCTGTAGCTTTCCAACTCCACCATATTACGTGGCCTCTGGTAATAAAAAAAGGAAAATATACAAACATATGGAAAAAACGGAACCTGTGTCCATCTTTTTCTAACCAATGAGTGCTGTCATGATGGATTTCCATGCTCCAGTCTCATTAAAGGGACAATTCACCCAAAAATGAAAATTATGTCATTAATTGCTCATGTCGTTCCAAACCTGTAATACCTTTGTTCAACTTCAGAACACAAAAGATATTTTTGATGAAATCCGAGAGCTTTCTGACCCTGCATAGACAGCAATGCAACTACCACGTTCAAGGCCCAGAAAGGTAGTAAGGACATCGTTATGGGTGTCGAAGACTGACACGGATGAGAAGAAATTGTTGAATAAAGACATTATTATAGTCGTAAGTATTCTCTTAGCTTCATAAAATTACGGTTGAACCACTGATGTCACATGGACTATTTTAATGATGTCCTTACTACTTTTCTAGGCCTTGAACGTGGTAGTTGCATTGTTGTTTATGCAGGGTCAGAAAGTATCTTAATTAGAGTTCGAAGGTCTTACGGGTTTGGAACGTCATGAGGTGAGTGATTAATGACAGAATTTTCATTTTTGGGTGAACTATCCCTTTAAAAACCCATGTTAAAACAGGGTTAAAAGAGCTACTGAATTAATTAAAACAAAACATTTTCAAAATAACTTCTGGCCGCCTCATGTCATAAACTCATGTCATAAACTTCAGGTGATCCACTGCAAAAAGTCAGTCACTGCGACACTGTGAAGTGATTAAACTATGGAGCCACGTTCTTTTCTTAAACTATTTTCATAGATTTAACATTACATTATCCATTTGGAAAAATTGACTAGAAACACCAGAAACCGGAAATGTAAAGCATTGTTCCGGTATGAATCATGTGCGACTTCCCATGTTCAGGAAAAATGTGGATACTAATGTCAAAAGTATAATGAATGTTCAGTTACTTAACGCACATTTATGTACGTTTTCACCTTCAGTTTCAAAATCATTACCCTGAATGACTTCTGTTTCTTTCTCTTGCTTCCCGCCAAACATCTGTCTGGAAGTCAGTAGTTTGATGAGAGGGTGCGAAATTCCGTGAAAAGAGTGGATTGCTTTACGGCAGCAACAAATGCACACGTACAGCTATATTGCTATATTTATGACAGTGAATTCCACTCACTTAACTGTAGGAGCTCCAAAGTCGCAAAAATACACAAAACTACATACATATGCATTATAAATGCACCACACTGACGTAAAGACCATGATGTGAGGTCAGATATGTTCTCAGATTGTGTAATGATGAAATCAAGAATAACGGAGAGAGAGAGGGTAAACAGGTGGATTCAGTCAATGTTTACTTGCTGTAATTTCATGTGTGCCAAAACTTTTATAAAGCAAGGTCCACATATGATGATTTATGGCTATTTTGCAACTCACAGAGAGCCTGATTAGACATTATAGAGAACAGCTTACAACTTGAGAGGCAATCGATTTGAAAAATAATACCATCCAACTTAAAATATGTAATAACTGAGTGTGAAATGATTTCGATTTCCAACAGAAGGAAAATTAACATAATTTGTCATCATAATATGTGATGTCAGATACCAACATACAGATGAATCTCACGAAGCCCCAAAACTAAGAAAAAATATATTTTTGCTAAAAGTAAATGAAGCCTATACATTTATGACAATTAAGATGTTTTGCATTGAAACACTATTTTTTAAGACAATTTAGCAAGTTTTACCACCCAATTCTCATTAGCATAATTCAGCCTGCTTACGCCTAGGCTGCTATTTCCATTATTTTCAATGCTTTTTATTTGATTAAAATCAACATAAATTGACGGTGCTAATACTAGCCTACTATAATATATTTTTTTTCACCATATTACAGAGTCTATAAGAACATATTTTTGCATTACAGCAATGGGGCTTTTGCTTAATTGTTATGAAAAGAACGCTTCACAATAAGTTACTATCCAAAACATCTTAACCAATAAACCCATCGTGTGCTATACATTGTCAATATGGGGACACTAGCTGATTCTTTTAGCCATTACTATATTCACAATGCAGCATGGCCTATTTATTGTTTTTTATAAAGACGGTTGCAACAAATTAAAAATATCGAGGACACATTTTTTATTTAAACTTTTATTATCATTATTAAATTAATTAAGTAATATCCTTCCGCTAAAAGATGTAGTCCCTGACAAGACAGAACATCTGCTATGGGAGCGGCGCAGTGATATGATGAAGAGCTGGTACTGTATCATGGAGTTGACCAATCACAATCTGTCCCAGTTTTGTCATTTTCTTTGAACTAAAACAATTGATTTGAATTTTGCAGTTAAACGTTCTGGACGGGTTTCGTGAGAATCACGCACATGTTATGCTGGGATACATTTCTCTCCGCTACCTGTTGCACATCAATGAACGGCCGCTTCACTTCCGCTATTGCTCAAATGATGCACCAACTCCTGCAAAACTGCCGCTTTACCGATCTGATCGTTTCTCCTCTTTTCCATGATCAAATCCTCCAAACTCTGAAACTCCAGCACATGAAACTGTTTGTCAGGCAAGAAGAGCTTTAATCTGTACGGCTGTTTTCCTATCCGTATCTCCCCTCCCATCTTGAACTCCCGTTTACCGAATTTGCACCATGCGGCGAAACACTCCGAATTCCTCCAACTTAACTCTCTGTCTTTGGCCCCCACCTGCTCCATCGCGTTCTGCACCACCATGTCAGGACTGAGGGGCTTGTATTTGTACAGCTCGTTAACGATCCTGCCCCTCCTGCCCTGACTAGCATCGGTCAGAAAACTGTTCTTGACCTCCGCCCGGTGCAGGTGCACCACCTGGAAGTCCCCCACATACACAGCCCAGTGCGGGTACTGACCGGCGGACACGAACTCCAGCACGTCCCCGGGCTTGCATTTGTTCAATAAATTCTCCGGGCTGAACGTCTCCAGTTCCGGAGTGTTGCTACTTCTCTCATAAATGCACTCGTCTCGGTGGTAAACCGCGCAGTCCAGCTCGTTGTAGCGCTTCTCTTCCTCCTTCTGCTCCGAGCCACCGACATGCTGATGCTGATGAGGGTTATCGTCCAGTTCGTCGTCGTCGGTGGCGAAAATGTAGGAGACCCCGATCCGCGGGCCGTCTTCCTCCGTGTCCAGTCCGTTAGGGTCGGTCGTGGGAACTTCGGCGTAACTTAGGTGTGACAGTTTGTCCACCTGGTTGCCCATATATGCCACTTCAGCAGCGGACAGATGGAGTGAAATGAGCTCCACCTGTTACGAGCAGAGCGAGATGGACATGTGGAAGAAGAGTCACTGCGATGCTCCGTCTGCGCAGAGAGTTGCTTACTAAAGCTGCATATGCCAGATCCGCGCGCATCACAATTACAGACCAAAACAAAGCACTTTATACAAGAAGAGTTGCGTGTTATTGTGTGGGATAAGTCAGAGGTCACATCCAGTCTGTGTGTCCAATGATTCGCGTTGTTGCTCCAGGCGGTTAGTTAGTTAGTTAGTTAGTAGTCCTATGATGTTTCCAAGCATAAAGTTCTTCAAAGCTTCACTGACAGTGATGAAATGAATAAAATGTTGCTCCGGTATCCGAATAGAACGACAAACGCGTTATTTCCGTCCTTGCAGAAACGTAAAGCGCTCTGTTTGTTTGTCAAAATGTTCTCTGTGTTGTGAACTGCACCTGCTGCGCGTTGCTCGGGTTTACCAGATATTACGCGAACTAACAGGCAGAGCTGAAGAAAACCAGCCACAGCCACACACATTTAAAGAGGCATCGCTGTGTAAAGCAGTTTAGACCTGTGTCATTAAGAAGTATTAATATGATAAAGTAGCTCACTCAGGGCTGTCCTGTTAACAGTAGCCTGCTGCAGTGCTGCTCTGCCAATCATATTAGAGGAGCCACAAGAACTACTGTAAACAGCAAACAAACAAAAACATATAACTTAGGCCTATGTCATAATAATGCATAAAGTAATTTAGTTAATTAGGCCTACATATAAAGTAGCCAACATTTTGTTCACAAATAAGTGTGTCGCTAGACTCTTTTTACTGATAAATTCTTGAGATATTTTACGTAGGCCTATACCGTAATATTCCAGCAATCATGTCATTCTTGTTTTCTGAACCGTTAGAATCAGAACTAGCACTGCCAGATTCGCAAATCAATCACTGTTGATCTAATCGGTCAAAATAGTCTGAATGTGATTCATTCACTTGTACAATGAGCAGCAGTTTCTCCACTTAGTTTAACTTGACCAAGAACAGTTACCCAAAAATAGTAACGGCGTAGGCCTACTTCAAAATGCCAAAATCAAAAACTGCTGGATGAAAGAAACTTGCAAATGTCTTCTATCATATGTCAGCAAATAAGGCCCATTTACATTAAGGACGATAAAGATAATTACAAGATTTTAATAATTGTTCCGGTTCTATGAGAATAGTATGGAAGCCAGTTTTTGGCACAGGATAAAAATCCAAAAAGGTTATTGTGAATTTTTGAACTTGCAATTCAGACTTTTCTTCTAGATATAAACTCAGAATTCTAACCTTTATTCTCACAATTCCGAGTTAAGTCTCACAATTCTTTATTTATTTCTCAGTTAACATTTCACGATTCAAAAAAAAAAAAAGTCTGAATTGTGAGGTAGAGATATTGGACTCACATTCAGAATTATTTTTTCCACCTTAATGAACAGCTTGAGCATTTAAAGACAGACAACATAAATGCAGAGCTTGCTCATAATAAGCACAATGGTTTCATCTGTTGGTGTGGATGCTGATAGTTATTAGTTATCAATCTTGGTGTGAATTCGCCATCTGCGTATAGGTTGTGAATGGCTCTTTACTCTATGTAAAGACACAATATGAAACAATATCACAAAAGAGTCAATATGGCAACATGGGGGGGTGCTGTGCGCCATGAATTTGAGCTTTTAATAATTCAGAATAAGTCATTTAAACTGTAAATAAAAGTATTTACCCTACCAATTAAGTGAAAAATAACATCCAAGATATATTTAATTACATGGATAATGCCAGTTTTGTTTTTCTACATGCACTGCTTAGAAACATGAAAGCCTGAAAATACAGAGACTGAAGTAGAAGGTTATATTCCTTTTGTACAAGTCTGTATTTTTGTATAAAAATTTCATAGGCTGCAGCACATCTACAATAAAAATGGATAGGGTAGCCACCCGCTGTGTCAAATTTCCTCCCATACACACATTTCTTGAAATATTGAAAGTTTCTGACTATAGTCACTGACCTAGTTTTAAAGAGCAAGCCTCCAGATAAAACGAATTTTAATTATTAAGCTACAAGATTAATTATAAAATTAATGACAGAAAGTCAAACCACTACATACACTGGCCTTGTGCATATTGTAGGATGGAAAAATAAAGAGCATCTCAATATGAATTGTTGACAGGCAACATCAGATGCTTTTTTTTCTTCTTCTTCTGGTTTGTGCTATTCCTATGATGATATGCCCCATTTCAGCGCCTCAGTGCCCCCTGGTGACACCCTGAATTTGTGTTGCTATAGTAATTACAGTCACCGGGGAGCCAGCCTGTCTGTAGCCGACCTATCAACAACCTGAAGAAAACAGCTTTTTAAATGACAAACTCCATGCTAACACTTGCAATGGGTGCTTTTGTAACATATTTATTAGTACTTTCATATACTTTTTACATACTCATTTGTTATGACATATATTTTGGAGAATGGGATGGAGTGAGGGGAAAATTTAACTTCTGTACCCATTTAATTACAAGAGCATGTTCACAGTCCCATCAAACACACTACAACAGAGCATTCCTAAAATGCAGGGCGACTTTATAAAACTATCAGTTATTTTTTCCCTAACACTGTGACAGGGTCAGGCACGGAGCCGGTGTTGTTTTGGGTCGTATCGATGCAGGAAGGAATGGAAAGGGGAAATAAAGAGATGAGGAGAGGATGGTGCACAATACACACAATGAATCTACACACTCATCATGCAGCACCAAGATCTCTAATCGGTCTTCATACACCACTACCATAAGGTTTGATTGGGGAAACACTGGCAGCACCCTCAGTAAAGGCGTGAGGGGAAAAAAATCAGGCCACTGAGGGGAATTTAATGCTGTATTACTGTATATTCGCACAATAAACTCTAAACTTATACTGATATTCAACACATCTAGGTACTGATGGATAATCGATGACCTTGTTGTCACTACTTGAAGGTTTGTAGACAAAAGCAGATAGTGGGAACATGTTCAAACTGGCCTAGTTGAATAAACGCATTTGGTGATACAGTAGTCTAATGGGCACAAAGCAAATAAGGCAGCGCAAATTAAAATAATAGTAAAACTCAACATAAAACAAGTTGGTCTTTGGTCTCAGTGAAGCAGAAACGCTCCTCTGCCAAGCAGAATTGAGACGGACAAGATTTCCAGCTGGAATACTACCTAAAACCTTAATCAAGGCCCAACAAAGGTCTTGATTTCCAATAGAAAAAATTGAATAAACCTGAATGTCATCCACAGGCTTTGTGCAAAACGTAAACCTCAACTTTGTGTTTTCAAACCCTGCTGATTCAGTCAAGTAGTTTTTGAGATTTTGTGCAGTAATATCATGCATCAGGTCACAAAACATGGTAATACGAGTAGGGCGACTTCATCCAACCTCAGGATTGGTCCTATGTTTTCCAAGCAAAGTCTATATACACATTAAAAGGTTTTTTGTAAATAGATTTTCTAGTTTTTGTTTGGGTGAATAGGACGTGTGATTGAAGCCGTCGGGACTTTACTCTGGACGCTCGCATCCAGACGTGACGGATGGCGGCAGCAGCGCTTGATGGCTGTGTGTGATTGAGTGCCACAGGTAACATGGTAACTCATGACATTAGCAGTGTATGGTGTGGATCTGAACAGGGTTATTTTGAGGGTAGTGTTTTATGTGGGCTGATCTCTCTGTGGGGCAGAGAAGTGCAGGGAGGGCGGCGCTCGGCCGCTCCATTCCTTCAGCTCGCCGTCCTTGAAGAGCAGGTTGATTGCGGGGAGGGGGACCCCAGACTCTGCCGGGGGCTGACTCAGGGGACCCCAGACCCCGCTGTCAGGGTCTGCGGGCTGTTTTCCATCCTGTGAGGGACGGTGAAAAATAGTCAACTCAAGACACATACAAAGAACACCTGACCGTGAAAAATACCATGGGTCTCACATTTCTTGCCCAATTTTATAGAGATTGCACTCTCATAGAGCAATTTCTAGCTGAGGAAATATTTCAGAGCAGAACATGACTAGAAAAAAAATATATCCACTATAGAAATTTCCATGACTTTATAAGATTTCATTAAGTTCCTGTAGGAAACAGCCATTTTAAAACTTGCTGATACGTCCTGGTTTTCCATGACTGTAATACAGCTGAATGACATCTTTGAAATAAGACATTAGCACTGCTCCTATGAACTAAACCCACATTATATTCGGAACAAAATAAAATTGGTGAAGATTTACCTGCAATGAATGAACAAAACTGAGAACTTTTAATGCCAGTTTTCGACTGGAATGTAGTAACTCTTGAAGACTGCAAAAGAAACAGAGTGTGTTCTTTATTCTTTAGTCCAGTTTTAACATATATACTGTAATTAAGGCCGTCAAAACGAACATAATTAAATATGCTTCATTTTTCTTTTAATGCATTCATTCAAGAGACGTTGGTTCTGATTAAAGAAGAGGCCAGTCACACTGACTATCACAGAGACAAGTGTGATTTCTCACACCACCAATTTTAGTGTTATCTGTCACTGTGGTAGGGGCGATAACATAAAAAAAAGCCAGCGATGATAATAAAACGTGCCAAAGGTGAACTATTTATATTTTTGTTCTGAATATACATAGAATTGGTACTCTATGTGTATGATTATTTAGATAGTTTATTTATAGCATGTTATAACATGTCTAATTATAATGAAAAGCTCAACAAACCGTCATTTGTACAAACATGAATGTTAATTACAGCAGATTAATTATATCATTACATATTTAATTTAGTTTTATTTCTGGAAAAGGAACTCAAAGCATTAACAACAACAACATCAAAAAATACTACAAAATTAACTTGACATTTAAAGCCGCGGTCACATTTAAAGTAATGTACTCGCCCAAAAATGAATTTTGGATAATTTTTAACCAAATTGTTATAGACTGCAGCTTTCAATTTATTGCACATAATCTATATATAACAATGAACATATTACAATAGAAAAAACGTTATTGGAATTATTTCTCAACAATATTAATAAATAATATTATTATTATTATTTCACAATAATATTGTGAATAGAAAACAATCTTACCAACCCCAAACTTTTAAATAGAAGTTTATTAGCCCTTTGCCACTTTTATTAATATAGATAGTGGACAGAGGACAGGAAATGATGGGATAAAGAAGTGGAACAGGGATCAGTAAAATATTGGGCTGGATTCAAATTTGCTTTGCTAGAAATATTTGCAGACATGCATTGGCACATTAAGCTATGGTGCTCATCGCTGCTTAGTATGCCAGTGCATGTCTGCAAACACAGTATTTTTAAGCACTCTTAGGCACAGTAAAAAAAAATAAAAAAGGGGACATTTGTTCAAGTTGTCACCTGTCTTTGCTGCAGAGTTTGTGGGAGACGATCCTCTGACACACTTTGCGGTTTAACTCCGAGCTAAAAAGAGGCATCCCAAAGCAAAGCTCCAGAGGAACCCATTCATCCTCACTGGACGACACTGGGAGAGTGAACAAACGGGATTTTCTGAGCACCTCATACTGACTCGGTCGCATGACCCGATTGATTATCAGTACCCACAACACACGTTTAACTCTATTCTGTATGATTTCTCAAACAAAATCTGCAGATTCTGGCTCTCAGTCAAAGAACACCTACCTTCTGTTCCCGGTTTCTTGCTGCCGTCTCCGTTATTCTCCTCCGTAACCAGCTCAAAAGATTCATTGCTTCCACTGGCATCAAGCACACCGCTAAGCTCAGGGTCTCCTGTGAGGAAAGCAAAGAGAGTGAATCTCAAGTTCCTTTGAGACCCTGAAGGTAGCGTTCAGGTTTCACTCTGATTAGTGATGCAGTCAAATGTGTGGACTGCAATTAAAACATTAATTGAATTAGAGACCTGCTCTAATAAAACACACTGGAAAAAGCTTGAACCGGTTGCTCTCATTCTAATCTAATTGCAGCACTTATCGATATAGCCCTGGAGTGGCTAATGATCAGTATAGGGGCTGTCCTTATCAGGCATTTCAGAGATCTGTTAAATGGACAGTTAGAATTAAGAAGCGGCTCTTAGCCCCACCGTCGGCGTCACTGGGTCGTCTGCGATGTCTGTTGTTGTGGTTGAGCATGGTGATGTAGCCACACTGGTGCTCCAGATCCACTTTGTCCCGCAGGATCTTAAGGGCTTTGTGCGCACACATATTGGAATATGAGAACTCTGGGAGAGGCAACACAAATCGGAGCGGCCAGTTAGAAAGACTGGGCTATTCAGAGTGCTAAACACATCTACAGTGACCCTAAAAAACCCTGTGCCACTATATGTATACACAACTAAGACTTTACCTGCTTTAAGGTCTTCGTCGTCAAATGGGAATGGGACATGGACAGTTTCACCGTGACCGTGCATTCCATGACCCTGAAAACAGTGATTTTGTTAAATGTTTTAAAATGAAATTAAAATTAGATTAGATTGAGAAGGTGTTAGATATGAGAATTCTTGAGTGTTCAGGGTCTCCCTGTATTACCTGGATGAGCACAGCAGAGTGGGTGAGGGCATCATTCAGCATTGTTAGCACATTGGATGACGGGACAACCCCAGGGTCATGACCCCAAGATGTAATAAGCAGTCGGTCATAGGCCTAACATATCAAATGATTATGTAAAAGTTATTTTACTTACAGAAAGTATATATATCCACACTAAACACATTGTGGAGGGCACAAACCAGGTTTTGTCTTTTCAGCACGTGAACTCATATTTAACATATTCTGGGTTGCATTTAAGTAGTTTTGTTCATGTTTTTTAGGATAAATGCATGTCATACAACCTGCCCATATTGGCATCTGCTTCGTTTGGCTGCTTCTACAAAGTAACAGATTAATTAGCATCTAAATACCACAGAGGACAATTACTGTAGTAGGGATGCCCGACATAAGTATCAGTAAGATCGGATATAGGCTGATATGAGAGTTCTTAAATGTATCGTTAAAGGTCCATATTGGCTCTTTAATAATGCATTCTTCTTTCCCTTATTTTTACATTTAGATTACCTTTGCTGTTGTCTAACGTTCAATCAAAAACAGCCCATAACTAGCCAAATATCAAAAGTCAAAATATACTACTCCTATGTTATGTTTTATACACAAGTTTAGCATGAAAATCACTATACAGCACTAATCATCAACATAACGGTTTTTATAACAGTGTTATAAAACTGTTATAACACTGTAATCATGAGGAGCTCAAAGGCTCCCTACCAGTGCCCCTCCCTCACAAAACGTATCATTAAGCATAGTTTTATCATTGGTAGAATATTAAATGGGTAAAAATATTTCAGTTGAAGCATTTCAGTCAAATACAATTTATGTAATATGTCAAACCTTTAACCTTCAGGAAGGCAAAAAAATTAAAAAAAACAACCCGTGGCAACAGTTGAAAAGTAGTTCCCCGGTATAACCACAGACTTGGCAACCCTGTCTGCAACCTGTTTTCAGTCACAACCCACCAACTTTGAACCAGTGCACTAAATATTATCAAACACCTTTAAAGGGGTCATAAACTGAGAAATCAAAAATCTCTTGAACTTTTGATAAAAAGGGTCAGTTAAAGTATTGAAGCCAATCTGCCAAAACGACAGCTTGTGGAATGTGCCACTTTGTGATATAATAGTGTGGCTAAACATCGCCTCCGCAGATGATGATCAACGCCTGCTTCTACATCACTGCATGTTTAGCCCCGCCCACTGACTCACGCACAGTAGGTAAATGACAAGAGCAGCAAACGCAGGTCTACGCAGAAACCAAACGATAAACTTTATTTGATGAACTTTATTTTTATTTGAAGTTCCAGACCGCGTCAGTAAAAACGTGGTCCTTTGTTCACTTCATTTTACCGTGGATTCGTTTACAAACAAGGCACAATTCAGCACAGGATTTTCAGAAAGATTGAAACGAAAAGACGATGCTGTGCAAACTATATTGGATCCGATGTCGCACTACACAAGTGTGAGTAACCGTTTTCATTACGTGATCACTATTGCTTTGTCTGTTATTACAGATAATTTGATATGTACTGTGTATTTATGCGTTTTTAACCTAAAACACAGCAGCGTCCATTTAAGAAGGATGTAGGCTGGCAAACATTCACAACTGTTAGCCAATCATAGCAGTGGGTGTTTACTTCAGAGTCTACAATCCACCACGCCTATTCAAAAAGAGCGCTCTGATGAGTTTATGTAAAAATCTTGATAACAGGTGAACCTCGGAGAACAGTACAAAATAAAAAACAAAGGCAGTTCATGACCCCTTTAAAATACACAGTAAAATAAGCCACATGTAGTGCTTCAACTAATGTCAATTGTAAAGCAGAAATACTTAACACTAGACACTAACAGGGGACAGATTGCCCATCATGAGGAAGGCAGTGAGCGTGGAATCAAACAGGAAGGCGATCCTCTTAGTCGGGGCGACTGGAATACTTAGACTGCTCACACTTGCAGTGTCTAGAGGACAGGGAAAAAAAATAATCACAGTCAATTTAATTCACGTTATTATGATTTCTGTACTGATGGTAGCCAGACTAATGTTTAATAATACACTGAAGTAAAGTGAGCTAGTGTCTAACGGATGAGTGGAAAGCAGTTTATGATTTAATGAATGCTGCTGTGCTCTCACCCTGGTCCTCCAGGCTGGTGGTGTCTGTATCAGTGGCTGAGGAACCTGCCTCCATCACTGGACTGCCACCCTCCCATGACAGAAGCATCTTCTGAGGGTCCATAGTGCCTCTGGCAAACGTGAGAAAACACTCAGATATAAAACACAGTGAAACACCAGACTGAAGAGACATTCACACATACAGCAACTGCTAGTCACATTATAATTAGATTTTTAACCGACTATACATTCCCATTCTGATTTGATTTGATTCTCAAATCACAAGCTCTTGATTCAGTTCAGATTTCAATTTGTTAGTGAATCATTTGGGAATATTCAAGCTACAATGTCAACAATTACTTACCACATGACACTACAAGGTTCTCTTTATTTTACCTTTAACGTTTCCAAATAGTTTAGCTATTACAAATTGTTAGATTATTAGATATTAGATGCAAAGTTAATATAAGACATTGGTACAGAGAAGAAGATTATTCAGATTTTTCCAGATTTTGAATGAAGAGTTGTTATAATGTCACTATGAAGAACACAAAAAAACCAAAGGTTTTCCTTTATGGGAAGTTAATAAATAATAATGCATAACAATTACAACAATAATATAATAAAATATTTTTATTTTATTGAAGAATTCATTACTTTGAATTATTACATTATTTTTTAATAATAATTAAGAATTTTTGATAAAGTATTATTATCTAACATGTTTTGCATGATAATTAAATAAATAGCTAGCATGGTGAATAGATATATGATAGAGGTTGAGAACTGCATGTGTTAGGTGTCAACAATTATCCACCACTAACCCAGCAACATCTGCTAGACGTGAGGTGGCACAAATTATGTTTGGCAGACATGTTTATGCATCAATTAAAATACCAATCCTAGGATTTTAGGAATCAATATTCAATTCATTGGAAGGATTTAATCCTAGTCATATTTGTGATTACGATATGGTATGGCCAGATTATGATATGGCCAGCCCACCAATAAACTCCGTGCGTCCAGCAGTAAGACTGGCCACTATGACCAATAACACAGATAAAATCTCTTAATGTGTGAACGGCCCGGAGTTTGAGATTTCTAGAGCAGCAAGAGTTTTGTTTGTTTCTCAGACGTGAGCCAGCACTAAAAGCCTATTCATCAGTGTAAAGTATGTCTTCTCATACTTGAGTCTATTGACCGAAGGGGCACTCTTCCACGAGGGGTGCAGCTGGTCCGGGCTGATCACCTGACCCTTTTTGATAGCGAACCCCAGGCGACAATACATGGACACTGCATTCTGGAAGACAATAGAAAAAAAGTCCAATATTCATACACAATCCAGTGATGATTATTAACTACTATAATAGCATGTTAGCACAGTTACTTTATGAGGAAGTCAGCCAGTCTCTGAATTATGTTTGGAAAGCATCCACACACATCTTCATGAATAATCCAAGACTATTTTCACCTGACAACAAGAAACATCAAATCTGTTGCATCCAACTGATTCTGCAGCTAGGCCAACCAAGCTAAGGTTATGAATACATATTCCCTTATTTTTCCAAAGGTTATTCTCTACATGGCCATAAGCACGACTCAGAATGGCTCTAGGTGAAGTGGAAAAGAAAAGAAAATTGCGGTACTGTCACATATGAAGATAAAACTCTGTTAGCTATTGAGAAAGATTGAATAGTACTGGAGAAAGTAGGTCAGGATTTGGGCTCCATACAGCCGGATACTATATTCCTTCATTGTACTTTAAATTATGGTGGGGAAAAAATTAGAATTTAAATAGCACTGTGTATGTGCGTGTGTGTATGGGGGTAGGGGAGTGTGTTCGTTATTTTAAAGTCATTCGTAAAAAATGAGCAGAATTAAATTCTGTATAAATCATTCATTAATAAAGTTCATAAAACTATTCTTATATAAATGGATACTTTGATTGGCTTTATCAATTATTTACAAAAAAAGAAGAAAAAGAAAAGAGAAAAAAATGTCTCATGTTTCAAAAACAAGGTCCAATATTCAAGCTTTTCCAATGAAAGCATTTGTCTTCAGGCACATCGCTATCAAAAGGAACCATGTCTGCCACACAAACACTGACGGCAATGGATCGATTCAAATATACTCTGTCATCATCATTTACTAAATGAATAGGTTTTCACTAATAGGATGACTGCAGGAAACGTTTCATTCTATTTGTCTTAGCAAAATGTCAAAGATAATGAAAATGAATACTTGTGTAAAAATAAATTCATTGTTAAAGATTGTGTCCTTTGAGTCACATCGGAGTTGGCTTTTCTAATAAGAAGTTATGGATTTTCATGACAGAGCTCATGAATAAGCTTGTTTTCCACTCTGCCAGATACTGAAATGGTGCTAAACAGCTACACAGGAAATGTGTGAACACAATGGTTCTGTCCTTATTCTGCATCATACATTCAAAGGAGGACTCATTTCACAACCCATCAAAAGGCCAAAGAATTTGGAAAATTGCCTTTGCGGCGGTAATTCCAGAACCAGTGCATCCTGGATTCACCGTCCTCCCAGTCAGCTGTAAAGGCATCATTTCATATCAAACATTCCATGTAAATGGCCTTCCATTTTCATCCCTGCATGACACGTACCTTCACCAGGCCCAAGTCAATCTCCAGTACATTAGCCAGCTGAAATGACAAACAGAAAAGTGCTATGAGATTCTCAAAGACAAGCAGAATCACTAAAAAGAAATGAAAAGTGCACTGCAAACACCTCCGACACATTAGTCTGCTCATCGATGGAAACGAAGATTTTGTAGAGTAGCGTTTCAAAATAATCCCCCTGGACTCTGTTCATGACAAATCCCTCAAGCGGCGGCACTGAAAATGAAAACCAAGAAGAGTAACCTAGATGTTTTCTCTGCTATTCTTCCAAAACGGATTTGTGATCATCCTATCAACACTTTTTGATCAATGATTCTCCCATCCGCTATTACGTACAATCTGTGGCGATGGACGAGCAAAATCCTTTTCCAAAGAGGTTCAAATTAAAGCCCATTTGATAAACTGCAGTGCTTACCTGATATACAGCTGTCATCTGATATGGGCACATCAAGATATATATAGCCCCGATTGTACAAACCTGAAAAAATGGAGAAGATAAATAAATAGAAAGTTCTTGTACTGAATGTACCACCCATAAAAACACAGGGCTTCAGACCGTGACTAAATGGTGGCTTTTTCCAAACACTTTTCCTGCATGTGCGACAACATTTTTGTTAGAGGTCGTACTGGTCTGACTTCAAAATTGCCCCACACTTTTGGATTCTGCGCTGCCATTATCTGCTCTGCATGGAAACCAGTCATCTGCACAGGCCAATGGACAGCTCTGCGCAGACCAGTACAGACTGGATGCAGACTATGACAGTTTGGCTGAAATGTTAAATATTCAGTAAATATTACATTGTTTTTATTATTATTATTATGTTATTAATATAATATATTAACATAATAATTAGTGGAGTGAGGGAATATAACTTTTACTATTTTAATCTTTTTATTATTATTATTCACCGTGGCAGTTATGGAGTCCCATTTCAATCTGTCAAAGTTTAAAAAGTTAAAGTCCATCAAAATTATGCTTATATAAAATGTGTACATAAAAATTATAATTAAGAGTTGTCAAATTCTGGACCATTATATCATTAAAACATGTGTTTTTATGTGTCAAAATATGCAATATCATTGGTAATACAAGGTGCAATATATAATAATTATTATATATTAATGTCACTATTATTTTTTTTAAAGGCCTGGTCACCAGTGCTAGCAAATCAGTATGTTCCACCATATGCAATCCTGAAAAAGGATGACAATCAAAGCAAAGTCTTTTACATTACATCATTACATTAATGCTAAAATATGAGTACACCGACTTGTATTTATGCATAGAGCATGACCTGGTTTGATCATCCTTATTTCAAGTGGTCTTCTAAAAAACTGAAACTGTCTCAGTGACACTCACTCAGAACCACGTTGTACTCCATTGATCCAGTCAGCTGGGGTCCAGAATCTATCATCTTATCAATGGCCGCCTTCTCCGCCACAGAGCAGATCTGGAATCAACCCAGCACAAAAACAATAAAGGCCAGAGGTTTTTCACTCCAGTTACAAACCTTCAAATGAGCAACTAGAAGACATTTTGTCCTCTGATAGTTTCATGTGGGAAATATGAGGGAAAATGTAGCTGTTGAGAATAATTTGGTTCTTTGTTTTGATGTTTTGCTCATCTTTTTTATTTAAAAATTACATAACTGTTAAAGGTGTGTTTGAAAACACAGTTACAAATATTAAATGAATAATTTATTTCTATTTTCATTGATTCCATTTCTTTGAAGTAATATTATTTCCCTTTTTCCATTTCCAAAAGCCTAATGTAATTTTATGAACAAGACTAAAGAAACATTGTTAAATTAATCCGCCTTACCCTGATGTCATCCTCGGTGATATATCCGGTCTGTACCACCCACCAGGGCTCTACTGTGATATCCACAGGTTTTGATGGCAGGAGATCCCGAGCCGATTTCCTCCGGAAGAATTTCTAGCCACAGACAGATGCTGCTTAAGCAACAGTGTGAGGTTATCACCGTGTGTGCAAAGCACTGCTCTCTATAGATTACATCTTTCATCTTCAAAGGGAGCAATGAAACCATCCAGATTTGAGAACCATCTAATGAACATCATGTTGAAATCCCAGAAGATATTCCATGGAAGTAAACCATAACATCCTAATTGATCTACAGCGTAAAACCAAGAACGACTTACTTTGGAAGATCTGCACTGGTTCATTAGGTCAATGTACTGGTTCCTGCCAATCCCAAGCAGTCTCAGACCTGAAAGATCAACAGTTAGATCAATAAATTCGCTAATGGACACGAACTACCAAATATTTTATGGATGGACAAATAATCTGCAATCTATGACCCTGTTTACACCAGGATCGGAAATTAACGAGGGCTTGGGACAAAAATTCAAGATAAGGGCACAAAAAGAACAAAAAATTAAACAATCAATTTTGAGTCAAATGCGAAAATGTTTTGACTGAAGTGTTGATTTTGCAGTGTAAGACAGCTTCAGTGCTTATAATGGGAGTCATGGACCATTTGTAATGTTTTGTTTGTAATTGTGTAAATACATTTGTCAACATAAATGCCATGTCAGAAGCAGCTTCTTTTCTACCTCTGCAGTGTAAAGATGTTAATAAAATTTGATTGGTAAAAGTCTATAGTATTCACTACACGTTGGTATAAAAAAAGCAAAAAAAAATCTGCACACTGTTGATTCCAAATTTTAAACAAATGTTTGATTCATTGTAATCATTATGATCACAACATGTAATCATTGCCTTAATCGTGTTCTTTGTTTCTGCTTGAATGCGTCATTAACTGAATGATTTTTATTATAATGGAACTGTACATTTCTGCCATATGGACATTACTTCGACAGTCAGCTCTGATAACAAATTACTCTTAATTGTAATGTAGAAACGTGCATCTCTTGTAAAGCTACTTTAAAACAATAGGTCTCATTAAAAGCACTATACGAATAAATGTGAACTGAAATGAATAAAAATGGAACTTTGAGCAGAATCATTATTTAAACTTTGGATGTACATGTATGTGCATCTAAAGCACAATGGATAGTTGATAAGTGACCAGGCAGCATTACAAACACTTACATGCGTTTTCGAATATCTTCAAATGTGGTTTGAGGTTCACAGAACATTTTGGACCCATTTTTCACCTCTATTGAGCGCTGACCACTTATGCATGCAATTGGTAGGACATCATAAATGTCCTTTAGTGTTTGGAGGAACCTCTGTGATTTTAACATATTCCTCTATGCCCCAGATCCTGCCTTCCTGGGGCCTCAGCAGCCTGTCCCTCACCATGCATAAAGGCACAGGGGTCTAGGATCATTAGAGAAGGCCAGGTCTGACCACGATGTGCCAGGCATGATGCCAAAGGCTGTGTGGTGAGCTGTGAAGGGCAGGAGTGCAGCTTCACTTCAGACAAAGAGATTAGGGCGAGAAACCCATGCATAGCCTGCTGGCTACCTTCTGTCTACCCAACCCAAAGACCATGTTCTGTGAGATCTCCGAGCATGCACAGCCAGCTATTATGGGCCAATTACAAATGATTTGTTTCATAACATAGTTTAATGATGTGCTATTATGCCAATGATTTTGTACCCAGATGCTTTGGGGTACAAATATATGTATGACTGTACAGCCTTGCACAATTCACTTTAATCTTTGCCTGCAATTCACATAAGAGCGTTGACATCAATTCCCCGAAGATACGCCGGCACATTTCTTTCAGTTGAATAATGACAAGACATATGGGTAAATATAAGGAGTTCGTAAAATGCAATGATACTCTAAAAATAAAATTCTACATTTTTCCACAAAATAATATGTGATGGTTTGTCTTGTCGTCAGGTGCTTGTATACTATTATATTGCTCCTTTGTGGTGGTTGCAAAACTCATTTGCAAAAATGAATAATCCAACTAGCCATACGAATTGCCACAGTCCAAAGTCTAAATACATTTTATGTCAATGTCTGTCTATTTACACAGTATTTTACACTTGAACCTCAGCAACCCTTTAAAACAGCATTATTTAATGTAATTTTAATGTCACCATTAAATGTAACTTTACCATTGTCATGAATACATTTTATAATCCTACTTCATATTTAATTTTTATGCTGTGCCATTTTCACAAACTATTTCACTTTGTTAACACTTTACAATAATGTTAAATTCATTAACATCAGTTAATGTATTAGGAATCATAATTAACAATGAACATTTATTATTCCAGCATAATGTTAATTTCTACATATACTAATACATTTTTAACACTTCAGTTATAAATTAACATTAGTTAATGTATAATAAATTAACAATGACCATTAGTATATTCCAAAAATAATATTAAGCTAAATCAACCTCATGCATTAACTAATGTTAAGAAATTAAACCTTATTATAAAATGTTACCCATGTTTCTGTATATTCATATATTTCACATTTTCTAAATATTATTTCACTAATCGTTATTTAGTAAATGCATGTATGCCACATCTGAGCCACATTAAACAGTAAATGCATCTTTTTGTGGAATATATGGCACATTTAAAGCATCAAGAAAGCAATGCCATATTTTTTCTGAAGAATTAGCAAAGTACATTCATTAAAATATTCACATTCACTATTAGTCAGAGTAATTCTGTGCCCCTTCACTCTGAGTGAGCAATGTACAGTCGTCTCTAGTGGTCTCGTTATTGTGCATGAGCAGTCAGCAACAGTAACAAATAATGATTCCCAGCTCTGACAGAGAGAGAACAACTTACAGTCAGCAGCAGTGAAGTTGGGCAGGGAATCATAACTCTTCTCACAGTTCATGATGTCCTGAATGAAGGGGAAAGAGATTGGGTCATGCACTTGCAATCAAATGAAATCCAATGAAACAATAGTTTCACCTAAGAGTTACGATTCTGTCGTCATTTACATTTCCTCGTGCCTTTCAAAACCCATATGACCTTCTTTCCTCGATGGAAAACAAAAATAAATGTTTACAGCAGATTGTCCAAGCTGCAATTTTCCATAGAATGCAAGTGAATGATGACTGATTTTTCTCACACAAAACAATAAACTACTTGTTAGACGCTTTTTTTGTGAGAGTTTGGCATCCTGGTTCCCATCTACATTCATTGCATGGAAGAGAACATTAAAACTTCTCTTTTCTCAGAAAAAAGAAAGACATACAAGTTTGGAATAACATGAGAGTAAGTAAATAATGATAGTGAACTTTCCCTCTGAATGCTCTCAGAGCATTCTTTAAAAACTTACTAAGAACACCGGTAAATGAATTTGCATAAGTGACACCAGAAGCCACACAGACAGAAAGCAGACATTGTTGTTATATACGATAAAATATGGTAAGCTGACACTCTGCATGAGTCATTTACAGTAATCCTCATATGTGCAAACAAAACACTAACGTCTAGCAAACAAACCTGTCTGAAGCATTATCAAAATGCAGAACTTGTACTGTAATGAGCTTATGAGTTAATACTTCTCTATTGCCACTATCATTAAAGGAAGAAAAACACTTGCAAACTAGATCAGTAAAACAGTGAACGCTTGGATGACAGCCCATGTCTACCATATGTTAAGACTGTTTTCACAGAATCAGTGATAAGTGTAGACAAAATAATGTGGTAGTTTGAGAAAATTTAATTTGTAAACTTCCTATTCTCCCCATCTCTCTCTCTTTACAATTAAAAGCTGCAAAAAAAATAATAAAGAATGAAAAAGCAATTCCGGTAAACTTCATTCAAATAGTTGACTTGACCGAACCTCCATGATGCTGATGTAGTAGGAGAAGGGGGTGACCCGCAGACCCTTGACCATGATGTCAGACAGGTGGTAGGGGTAGAGCATCAGATGCTCCCGGCTGTACTTCAACAGCTCTTCATAATACTTGCGTTCATCCTTCTTCACATGCCTGACTGTTAGAGAAGAGGTTTTTGACAGTGTTGTGGGACACTAAATCAGAGAAACGAGGCTCATTATTTCAATTGAATTACATCTGCTGACAGGAGCTACAATGAGCTTGTTGGTCTGGCCAGAGTGGAGTGAGAAACACAAATGGTTTGGAACAATGTCAGAATGAAAAATAGGAGTTATGGAAGAGAAAAGCAATAGATTTTCTCCGTTCATCTAATGCTTACCTAGGTTATTGCGGAAGCGAAGCTGGTTTCGAATACTGTACAGAAGAACCTGCTTGTCATATTCACGCTGCAAGTTTCCCAGGCTCTATAAATAAAGCAAGATGACAATTAAAACACTGCAAAGCTTTTAAACAGAAATGAAAGTGCAAAAATATTTAATTCCAATGGATTTAGTTACACAATGCAAACACATAATATTTGGCATTATTGAATATTATGAATGTGAAACTGACTTTGTCTATCTGATTTCAAATGTCAAAAATAATTTCCTTCTGAAAAAAAAATCAAAATTTTATCAAATATTTCCAAAGCCACCATTTCTATGCTACCCACATTTATTCCTACTGCATTTGTCTCATTTGTTCTCCTTTTAACCCTCTGATGCATGGTTTCTCTAGCCATAATTCTTCTATTCTATATTGCAGTGGACAAATAACTCTCAAAATATATCTGTTTGATTAAAAACTAAAATAAATCAATACATTCTAAATATCAATAAACAATTATAAAACAATAAATACACATACATAATGATCATTTACATTTTGTTCACGGCAAAATAAAACAACATGAACTACTGTGTTTAATATTATTCAATAAAATCTAAACATTATTTGAATAATATATTGTTCAGTGTAATATATTGTACATATTATTTCAAAGCATAAATAAACATTACACTATTTTATTCCCACATGCTTTAATAACTTTTAGAAGAAACATCTGATACAAAGTCGACACAAACACACATTAACGCAATGATTAATTTATATATAAAAAAAATGCAATTCCTAGTTTTTTTATGATTAGATATCATGCAGAGGAATCTGATGACAGTAACGTAACTATAATTATGATGATGTGTGTGTGTGTGCATGTTTATGTGGTTTATGAGGACACAAATTTGTATAATAACATGGGTATGACAGGTATTACAACGAGAAGGTGATTTATGAGGACATTTTCAGTGTCCCCGTAATTCAAAAGGCTTATAAATAATTCCGAATGATTTTTTTTGAAATCAAAAAATGCAGAAAGTTTCCTGTGAGGGGTAGGGTTGGTGTAGGGCAATAGAAAATACGATTTGTACAGTATAAAAACCATTACGCCTATGGAGAGTCCCCATAAACCATAAAAACAAACCTGTGTGTGTGTGTGTGTGTGTGTGTGTTCACGGATACTGAATGAATGAGAGGACTGACAGTATATCTGGAAATCATGCAGATGCTGAGAATGATTATGCATGCAGGGCAGGCAGTGATGGGAAAGTCAAGTCAGATGGTGTTTGTGTGCGGTGTGTTACTGTACCTGCTTGACATTAGCTGGCAGTTTGTTCCACGGGTAATTCTGCCTGATGTGAAATTCTACGTCCGTGTTCATTGCTGGACTCGAGCTCCACGGCTATTCTAACAGATACTCACGGGCTTGCGGGTAAGTCCGAGATGACTATACCCTCCCGGTACTTATTCAGTGATAAGACACCGATAGGAAATTAAATGTCCCCTTTATGAATGTTATTTTAGCCTTGACAGTAAACGTCCACTTCCTTGTTGTATTTTTAAGCCAGCCTTCGTCACGCTTCTGGCTATGTACGTCACTTCCGCTCAGCGCGTGACGAAAGGGGATTGCAGTCATGATTCGGCACATATATGTTTAATAGACAATGGTATTATATTTGTTAAACAGTTATTTAATGAAAATGGGCACCTGTATACCTACATAGAATTTCTTCAAGGTATAATATTCCAATAATCCCTAAAGAATATTGTATAGTGTGATTTATATGAGGATCTCATACCTGTTCTTTTTTTATGTGTTTTTTTTTTTAAATGTTTTAATTATTTTTATATTTTTTTTTACCTGTATTATTATTTATATAATACTGTATATGTTCTATTTCTTTTTTTGTAGTTTATATTTGTTCAGTACCTTTATATTATATGTTGGAAATCAATAAAAAAAAAATAAAAAAATACATATATGTTAAATATAAGAACAAATACATTTTCTATACTAATTGGGTTAAAAATGTATTCTAATGGTCTTACAGTTGGTAAATAATGAAGGATATTACATTACTTACGTATACTGAATTTTTAGAGAAATGTGGTATTCCAATACCTGGGCGTGAATATAGTTTTGTAATTGATGCAATACCAGCAGGACTTGTGAGGCTTTTAAAGGGATTTAGTGAATCTAAGCAATCGACATTTACAAAAAGAGATCTTATTAAATGGTATTGATATCAAAGATAGAAAATGTAATACTTTTTTTTAGATGTTTGATTCACTGCCCTGCAACATTTCGATGCAAGTACTTCTGGAATAACCATTTTGAGAATATCAACTGGAAATTGATTTGGACTTATAATAACAAATTCTGTGTCACAAATAAAGTTAGTGAAGTTTACTTTAAAATTATACATATAATTTATCCAACTAACCAGTTTCTCAAGAGATACAGAGCTGATCTCTCTGAATTCTGTGTTTTTTGTGGAATGCATGTAGAGACTGTTTTGCATCTTTTTTTTAATGTATGTATGTTCAATTTTTCTGGATTGATGTTGAATGTGTATTTACTATGTTGAGTGGATCTAAAATTAATATAAGTAAAAGAGATGTTATATTTTATTTTGATAAAAAAAAGATATGGATAAGAGTCACATTTTTATGCTAAATCTTCTCAAATTAGGTAAGTTTTACATACACAAATGTAAATGGTCAGAAAGGAAGCCCAGTATTTCCCACTTCAAAGTTGATTTGAGGATTTATTTTGAAACTCTTCAAGGTCTGTCAAATCGGAAAGCAACCAGAACTATGGACACGCTCAAAGAACTCTCCTCCTCTTTTCTATTGTGATTATTGATGTATACCCTCCTTATTATTTATTAATTTTTCTTTCCCTTTTCTTTTTTTTTTTTTCTTTTTTCCAGAAAACGTGAACACCATGTTTGTAACCTTTTGTTATACTTTTGAATGTTAATTGTTCAGCGTATACAATTAATAATAATAATAATCATTTAAAAACAAAGGATTCGACACATAGTGTATCAGAACCTAAATATAAGTTTACATTTAGTCCCATCTTTTTCAGTGGGTTCAACTGAATCATGAAAAACATCCGACTCAAATGAACGATTCATTCATGAATCAGGCATAGCTGCAGAGACCAAACATTAAAACGCATTGCATTCAAATGTTGTGAGAGTGTAACCAAAATAAACCGTGATAGCTTAAATTGAAACTCATATGCTAAATCTTTGCCCACACCTTATTATAAAACCATCACTATCAAGATTTTGATACAAATATCTTCTGTTTTTGTTAAGATAAATGCATAACCACACCTACAAGTCACTAGGTAGGAAAGCAGTGCAGTAGGCAAAGCAAACACAGCAGTGTACATCAAAGGGAACAGGTGACATTACTAAAGATGATGCTCCCTTGCTGACATTCCAGACTCCATGGCATTCTGGGGCTGTCATATAATCTGCCTAGATGCATGTTTGTTTTTCTTTCCAGCAATCTAAACATGACAGTAATTCATCTTCTCCCAGGCCAGCATGCAGCTGATTATAGGGCTGGAAGGAGTATATGTACCAGTATCTAAGGTTCAGTTCATCTGATATGAATTTTTTTTTTTCATTTGCATGCTTTGGCCACCCTTTTCATTTTCTTTTATGTTGATTACATGCATTAGTATACTTACATAACAGCAATTCATTGCTAATCTATCATTATAGGACACTGACGGAAATATATAAAAAGATATGTGAGGTCTCTATGTAACATAAAGCCTGTGAAACTAGATAAATTGATAGATATATTGAACCATGACTTAACTTAGACCTTGATTTGAAGAACAAAATATTTAAATTCTGAAAGGTGAATGCAACTTAACAGGTGGCAGGTAAATAGCAGCCCGTTTTGTTTTTTTACTTATTTTCTCAAGCAAGATGCAAACCAAGGTAACCGGGCCTAACTGTTCAGCTGTTCACCGTACTCATCCTAGCCATCAGCACTGCACTATATTTACCAGCTTCCTGGGTTACACAAGCCTGCCAAGGGGTGTGCACAAGCCCTCAACCCCTTCCTCTGTCCTCCGGATAAGCCGGGTTCTCTGTCACTGTCATAGAAAACACACAAAATGCATGGTGCATGGCCTACCACTGTGGGAGCAAACAAGGGGAGGGTCACATGTGAGCCCTGGACAACAGCAGCCCTCCAGACTATTCTCGGTAACTGGAATGTACACAGCGACCTCATGGCAGACTCCAAACTTGAGACCTTGTGTCTTTCTCCATGTCACTTTTGACTGTCATCTTTGAGAGAGAAATCTGGGAGAAATGTATTTGCTTTTATCCTGCTGAACTGTGCCTGATTCGTCATCAACTTGAGTGTAAAGAACAAACAGGTGAGTTCAAGAGCTACTTTAAAAATATATGAAACAGGATTTAATTGAGGAAATGCTTTATTGTACAGATTGTGAATTCTGACAGAGCATTTACTTTTAAAAAGTAGTTTACCTCTTCTGAATTGTCCTGCTAATGCAATGCAAGTTTTTAATAATACTAATAAGCAGTTACATGTTATGATCTAGCAAAATTACAGTCAGGATAGTGAAATCCTTATTTATTGAGAGTTTCTTATGGCAGTTGTTGTTACGGTCATTTTCACAACTGCACTGGCGACTTAGAGTTTGCTGTCTATTTTAAATAAGTGCCACTGAAATATGATATGGTATCTTTTATCTTTGGGGAATACTTTCAGCCTTGTTGTGGTGTCTCAGAATGGTGTTTAATAATAAGAAAAAAAAACAATTAGCATCCCAAAATAGATGTCAGACAGGCCCATGTGATCTGGAGTGAAATAAAATAAGTAGCTGTCTCTGGGGTGATTAGACGACTTAGTGTTGATAATAGCCTCATGAAATGTCCTCGTCTAAATGGTTAGGCTGTCAAGGGCAAACCTACCGAGGGGATCAGAAACAGCTGGCAAGTGATACAACGGCGTTGATAAACTTAGCTTTGATAGGGAAATGTAGCCGCGCTCTGCACATGGAAGCATTAAAATGATTTAAGGGACACTGGAATAGAACGTCGTGGCCTGGCACTAAACATCAGGGGTGATAAAATAGAGAGAGGGAGAAAGGGAGGAAAGGTTGTGCGGTGGCCATGACAACAGCAAACCATAACTTCACCTATTCACCGTGACTGAGCAGTAATTTGCCAGTAAACTCTCAATCCTTTCCCTTTGCAGCATGGCTAGTACATCAACAGAGATCTTTCCATTCAAGGACCAAGAGCTCCCCGCACACCTCCTGTTTCAGTTGAACATACTGAGACAGGAGCAGATCTTCACCGATGTGATCTTGTGCACCGAAGACAAGGAGATCCCATGCCACAGGAACGTCTTGGTTTCCAGTAGCCCATACTTCCGAGCCATGTTCTGCAGCAACTTCCGGGAGAGCAGCCAGGCTAGAGTGGACCTGAAAGGCATCGCATCGGAGGTCATCGAATGTGTTGTGGATTACATCTATACTGGTACCATCACCATCACCATGGAGCTGGTGCTGCCCCTGATGCAGGCGGCCTCCATGCTGCATTACGGGAGGCTCTTCGAGGCCTGCTCCACCTTCCTACAGGAACAGCTCAATCCGGAAAACTGCCTGAGCATGATCCGGCTCTCAGAGATCCTTCACTGCGAAAGCCTCAAGGAGAGAGCCAAAGAAATGGCTGTGCGGTGTTTCTCGGATGTAGCTGCTTCTGAGGACTTCTGTGAACTCTCTCTTCCTGAGCTAATGTGCTACCTGGAGGACGACCGACTGTGCGCGGAGGAAGAGCAGGTTTTTGAGACATTACTTGCTTGGATCCACCATGACCCCTTTTCCCGGCGAGGAGCTATTCATGACCTTTTTAAGAAGGTCCGTTTGCGGTACATCCATCCGACATACCTCTTCCAGTTTATCGCCAATGATCCGCTCGTCCAGTCGTCTACGCTGTGCACCGAGATCATCGAGTCTGTACGACGTCTGATGTTTTCCGTAAGTGCCAAATGCACTCAAGAGCTGAAGCCACTTTGGACCACACCGCGTCGTTACACGTGCCGGGAGACTCTGGTGGTGGTTGGAGGCCGCAAGAACAATGAACAGACGTCTCGAGAGGCGCTTCTCTACGATGAACGGACACAACGGTGGCAGTGGCTCGCCAAACTACCTCTGCGACTCTACAAGGCGGCGTATGTGTGTATTCACAGCATTCTGTACGTGGTTGGTGGCCTCAGTCTTAGTCTGGTATCTGGAGACAGTGCAGTTAGCGCCACAGTTTATACTCTCTCATTGAAGACCAACCAGTGGAGGACCGCCGAGCCCATGCTGGAACCACGTTACGCCCATCAGTGCGTCTCCTACCTTCACTTCATCTTCGCTCTTGGTGGAATAGGGCCGGATAAGCAGATCTCAAATATGGTGGAGCGCTACAACAGCATGTTCAATCAATGGGAGGCCATGGCGCCGATGCCCACAGCAGTCCTACACCCTGCAGTCGCAGCCAACGATCAGAGGATTTACGTGTTTGGAGGCGAGGATGCCTTGCAGAATCCAGTGAGACAAATACAGGTATCAAAAGTCGTTCAAAGAATATAATCTGTGCTTCGCTCAAGATGCGATCCCACATGACAAATGCCTTTTGTCTCCCCAAGGTTTATCACATCTCCCGCAACTTGTGGTCTAGACTGGAAACCAGGACAGTGAAGAACGTCTGCGCACCTGCTGCTGTGATAGAAGACAAGATTTATATTGTTGGAGGTAGGTTAAACTGTATGAAAGAATATGGAAAATCTGATATTTAAAACTATAGGACCATGGCTCTTCAAAAGAAAAAAGCAGTTTTTGAGTAGGTGAATTATAAAATAAGAAATACCTTAAATTTTAGTTGGTTTGGATTTTTTATTTTTTTTTGTAAATCATTTTAAGTCATCTTGAGGATGCCCTGGAAGTTTGGTCATGCCCCCTAGTTGGTGCTGGATTCCTGGTTGAGAACCACTTATTTAATTTAGTTAGTTAATTGACCCTTCGCAAAGACCTTAGTTACTGTTGATACGTCTGACAAGTCATGCCGCTCTCACACTACACATCATGTTCTCACACAGTAAAAAATACATTGCGGAGCAAAGAGAAAATTGAAAATGCGCCGACAAACAAGACAGAGCAGGTTACTTTTGGTATGAAACAGTCTTAGCTTTTAAATTTTGCCATTTTGTAAGAAATTAAATCAATAAATACAATTTTGTGGTTCTTTAATGTGCAGTTCAAGCGGCATGTGAACCAATCATCTTTTCAGATTTACTTAAAGCACGAAATAAACGTGAATGAACATCTGAAGGTATTTTAACTGTGAAAAGACGTCAATACACACCATTTTTCAAGTTTAAGTCCACCGAAGTTAATCTACTCTCCTATCTGATTTGTTTATTGGACAAAAATGGCGGATTCAGCATTATGAATGGTCAGATGGCCTGTCAATCAAGCTCACTGTGAAGGGTCAGTTGAATAGACTATCGGTGCGTTCCAAGCGGGATACATCGCCCTCCAAAGGGCACTTCGGAGTGAAAACAATCGTGGCCCACATATTGAAGGGTCGTTCCAAACCGAAGTTCTCAAAACTGGCCACTTCAAAGGGCCCTTCGGAATGAAGGATTTCGAAGGATACAACTGATGGACACTTCGGGCTCCCGTGATCCTTTGCATGATGACAGCTCCTCCATGTGGGCACGTGATGGGCTCCTCCGTGTGGGCACTTCAAGAAACAGTTGTTTGGTCCCCTACACCCTTCGAAGCTCTCACTCCAGAGGGTAAACCCTTTGAAGGGATTTGGGGGTAGGGGTGAACCCTTCCGAATGGAACGCAGGGAAAGATTTCAGATTGAATGGTTCCACTCACTTGGCATATATTATGATAAATAATGATGATGTTTAATGTTTAGATGACATTTAATAACATCTACGGTCAAGGGGAAAATCTTGTCCCTTGCTAGGATCACACAATAATCCAACCATGAAACATTATGCATCATTTGATGAGTTGATACATTAATTAAACTGCTGTTTATTTTCAGGATACACAAGAAGAGTGATTGCCTATGACACCAAAGCTAATAAATTTGTGAAGTGCACCAACATGAAGGAGAGAAGGATGCACCATGCGGCCACAGTCATCAATAACAAACTCTATGTGACCGGAGGACGTTTCCTCAACAGTCATGATGTCATCGAAGACTCAGACTGCTTTGAGTGCTACGACCCTAAAACAGACGTGTGGACTTCTAAAGGATCGTTACCGTACAAACTGTTTGATCACGGTTCACTGTCGCTGATTTGTGTCTCCAACCGCCCCAACCCACCATGACTGCTCAGAGAACACAACATCTCTGCTTGGGCGTCCCGTTCGCTCCCCTGCTCATTAAGGGAAATTAGAAATATGGGGCCACAGCTGAGACTGGAAACCATCTGAGGAAGATTGCATTCGTTTGTGGGTTGAGTACATCTCAGCTGTGGCTTTGATGGTATGCTGCTGGTGCTCGCCAGCATCTGTGCCGTCTTAAATCAAAAGAGATTTGAGCTGGCAATCGCAAGTGTCACAGTGGACCTCAGGGAGTGAGCCCAGGACCTCAGAGCAAAACGGCAGACTTATGCAATGTACAGCTGTCCCTGAAGAACTGTGACCCGAAAATCTTCAGACAGATGTTTCTCATCATAATCTCCTTCTCTCAGAATGGCTAGAGCAGCCCAATTTTAGTCAATAGTGCCTTGTTAGCATGAATTTAATTGGAATATGACAATAATTGTATATGACAATCTTTTTAGCCAGTGTAAAATCTACAAGCATAAGGACATGACTGTTTGTTGAAGTAATCGGTGAAGTGAAGAGCACATTCCCTGAGAGCTGTGGTGTGTGGTCAGTTTTATGTAATTAACGAAGGCCAAAAACGAACCTAATGGATCATGAAATGCTTGATGTACCATGCATGCTAAAAGTATGTGGACACCTGATTCTAATTAACATGGTTTACTATTTCTGCTACACACACACATATCTAACAGATGCATAAAATCAAGCATACAGCCATGCAATCTGCTGAGATGAACATTTTCAGTATGGGGCCCTTTTCTGTTCCAGCATTACAATGAACCCATTTCGGGGTTTGGAACATGGAAATTAACTGGGGTAAACTTTTATAGATGTACAAGGGTGATTATATTCAAATCAAATATGCTTTTGGATTTCCAATTGCTCCATCAGCAAAATGATAATAATAAAAAAAAAAAATCAACAGCAGTGGTCAAGTCAAACTTTTTGACGCGAAGGTCCCATCTTATTTTAGGGACAGCAACTATTAGCATTTTAGCAAGTTACCGTAATTACATATAAATAAGTTTAAGACTTACTGTTGGCCCTCTGGAGGTTTGCCTGGGTCAGTGGCATGTCTCCCTTATTTGACACACTCAGCTGAATTCATGGAGCTTTCGCCTAATGAGCTGGTGATCTGAATCAGGTGTGTTTAATAAGTGAGACAGAGTGGTGGCTCCCAAGGACCAGGGGTTAAGGCTAGATGGGATACAGCTGCAGCTACTGGGCATGCGCACATTAATATTGTGTAATTTTTGTCACACCTGAACAACAATAATTACTGTATTTGTATTATTGTAAGGGGTAGGTTTAGGTTTGGGGTAGGTGTAGAAGTTAATGAAACACAATCTAATAGGTAGCAAATTAATTTTATTCTTACTTTCCAGCTGCAGCTATATCCCTTTAAGCCACAACCAGGACCAGGGTTCAAAAGCACAGGCCTATAGGTTCTCTAGGTCCTGCTTGAGGACCAATAAACTACCATGTTTCAACAATTAACTTTACAACTTTAGAAAGCCCCTTGCAGCAGTGCTTAGTTTTTGTCATGAGGGCCATATAACACAAAGTATAGTTATGAATTGTTATCATTTATTAAAAAATAATTTAAAAAATACACCAGTCAACATTTGAAGAGGATCAAAACCTTTAATCAAAGTTGTCCTAAAACCTAAAACCAAAATGTGTTCTTATCACTGATCTATAATAGAGAACATTCTTTAGAAGTCATTATAGATCAGTGGTTCTTGTCTTAGGACAACTTTGTTGACTACTGTATATTTTAAAAACGAATTACTGAGTTAATTATGGGAGAAATACAACATTACAGTCTTTAATGTACAAATTAATCCACAATTAATCCGCACACTAACAGGGTTATGTCTGTGTTCCAGATCTATGTCATTTTCACAAACTGATTCAAACTTAATACTGAATTAAACTATAATTAAATGTGAAATTTTTTACCTGAAGCTGCTAGTCCACAATTGCCTTCTGAGCCTTTTCCATGACCAAAATATATTGCTTGATTTATTTTATATTATTTTATTTATTTTTTGTCTGATGACAAAAAGGTAGGCTATATATATCTGTAATAAAACTTGGTCAATGGACAAAATAAACTAGGTGACTAGGCTATATATAATTATAATAACAACTAATAGATACATACACATGCATACACTGCGTTTCATATTATGTAAGTTACATATCAGTAGGATTTCAGTCAAATAAACATTATTATTATTATTAATAATAAACAGATTTTAGTTTTTCAAAGAAAGTTTTATTTCACTTTTCTTTTAGATAACTGGTATCAATCTCAGACAGGTTTGTTAAATAGCTTGTCAGTTCTTCTTAGGCTAAATGGAAAACCCTATAAGTTACAGTTCTCATGCAAGAAAGATATTTCTGAAGATGAAAAGCATGAATGTCTTGCAAAAGGCATAAAGACAATTAATATTTTAAGAAAACTGAATAGAGATCATAAAAAACATTATAAACCGGAACACAGTGTACGCAAACACACACAGGCAAATGAATGAATTGTGGTGTCCACATACTTTTGGCCATGTATTTTATTTCTTATTTCCCCCTTGTAGCAAAAACAGCTTTGATGATAAAAATGAAATCATGATTTCTGAAAGAACAGGAAGTGCTTGTTAGCAATGATTTGTGTTTGCTGCATTATGTTGATCTCAAAGTGCACTTGCTTACGGTTTGAAGAGGTTTTCTTGTCCACAAACTCCATTATCAAATAAAAAATATGGGCTTGAAGAGCCTTGACATCACTTAAGATACATTCAGTCAAGATGTCCATTGCCTCCTAGTATTTAATGCTGCTTGGAAACGGTTTACTTTGTACCTGGTGACCTTACCTTTGATGATTAAACCAAAAATGAGGTATATAAGACATCTCTGTTTTTCTATTGAATTGCACGACTGAATGAAAGAAATATTGAAGGGTTTCTAAGCTATTCATTTCTAAAACGGATCGATTCAGCTTAGTTTTCACTGCACTTTGTCATTTCAGGACGCAACAAGAAGTAAACAACTAGCCTACATACTGAGCATAACAAAGGGGCCTGACCGCGGGAGAGGCAGCATAATCGGAAGCACAGCTGGTCTGGAGCTAAAACTCACCACTAACTTTAGCCCCAAGCTTTTAGATAGAAAGTATCTAACACCCCTCAAGCCTAGATAGCCCTTGACAACTGTTGTCATGGGAACCACCAATCAGACTGCAGGACAGGCTTGTTTTGCCACTATCATCTCAGTATACAGTCCACTCTCATAGACTCAAGCCCATTAAGCTGAACCATTTCAGCTGAACCTCAGCGGGAATGTGTTTGTTTACAAATAAGTCGGCATGATCTATGTAATTAGGCCTTTTGAAAAAAGTCTTCAGAACTGTATTGATAAGTGGTGTTTTTTAAATTGAAGTAGAAAAATCAAAAGTTAAATATTGAGACTTTAAGTAATTATGCACTGTATTCTGGACATATTACGTTGTTGTGCAATTGTATTTCTGATCTGAATGTCATGGGTATTGCTATGCATATCTGAAATGAACGAAAACAGCTCATAAAAATCTGTATTTTATAAATAAACTAATATTTTTACTATATTTTTCACAAACATTTTACAATAACCACCATGTTCTGCTCATGTAATGGAAAAGGAGCCACAAGCAGGGTCAAAGTGCACAATGAAGCAGTTTGTCACATTTAGAAAGTGGTTTGTTGCCCTCTACAGTTGTGTTTATCACACACAACATGTGCAGAAAAAACATGGACTATACTAATAATTATTTATTTAGTTCAAAATTATTTTATTTTTTTAGAAGGAAAGAGAGATTTTTAATTACTAACACGATTTTTAGTAACATTACAGTGCGATTATGTATGATACATGGCTGGCTGGCTGCTGGAATGATCTTCCAAACCCTATCCGGAGTGCTGATTCCCTGACCGTTTTCAAGCGACAGCTGAAAATTCATCTCTTTCGTCACTATTTTACTTCATCCTAAAAAAAAAAAAAACTTTGTTTTCTCCTTTCTTTAATCTTTCCCTGTCTAGCTTGTACTTATTTAAACAATGCTTGAAACTTGGCATCACGAGCACTTCCTGCGTCTATTTGCCTCTTTAAGATGAATCGCTTGATGTATTCCCAATTGTAAGTCGCATTGGATAAAAGCGTCTGCTAAATGAATAAATGTAAATGATATATAACCGTATAACCGAAATGTAGAATTTGCCAGAAGTTTTAGTCAGCTGTTGAAAGTGATGTTTTTCTGCCCTCTAGTGGAGAATTGCAGTTCTGTCTCTTTCCCACTAGTTTGGGACAAGCATTCGCCTCTATTTAGTACGGTGACCGAGAAGTGCAGAACAAATCACAATTCTGAAAACAAAATAACAGATTACAAACGCAAATGCAAGTCTAAAAAACAAAATAACAATTCAGAAAGCACAACAACAATTCAGAAAACATTATAACAAGTCAGAAAACAACGTCAAATCCGACAAACCGGAAGAGGTAGGTATAGTTTGAGACAGCGCCATTGGTTTGGGATTACTCACCGCTGACTGGACGAGACATCTGTCAATCAACGTATACAGAGAAGAGCCAGTCGAAGAACAGCAGAGTCCTGGTAGAAAGTTCAGAGATGGTATTAAAGTAGCTCAGTTTAAATGTATTGTATGAATTGCCCTTACTATGGAATGAAAAATACGGGGTGTCTATTTACATTTAGTTAAAAGTGACTATAAAACATCAGCTCCACTGGCGCAGATGGATAAGCGCTTGCCCTTGACTTTTTGACGTGATCGACCGGGGTTCGATCCCGCCTTTTGCCAAGCTTTTATTTCCTCCCTTTTCAAATCTCATATCACATCGTAAAGGCATTTATTTTCAATAAAAATTAAGGAAATAATCAAAAAGTTGAAAATAAAGTATCGGGTAGGGTTAGGGTAGGTGTAGGGAGGGCTTTATTGTACCAATAAGGTGGCATCCATTTAATAATTTAAATTATAATTTACACTCAATACGTTATTATTGCATACAGCTTTATAATGTACTACAATACTAAAGTGCAGATAATTGCCACTATTTGCAACAAGTAGTATACTTGATAGTAGAAATCCTGCTATTTTAACAGTGTAAATAGGTACTTGCACTTAGTGTAAATAGCATATTGCTAAAAATACTGCTATTTTCACTTAGTGTAAATAGAATCCATTGCTCTGACTTGTTATAATGTTTTCTGAATTGTTGTTGTGTTTTCTGAATTGTTATTTTGTTTTTTAGACTTGCATTTGCGTTTGTAATTTGTTCTTTTGTTTTCAGAATTGTGATTTGTTCTGCACTTCTCGGCCACCGTAATTTAGACAGTCAAATGTCAAAATCATAAGCAAAAAATCTTTAGTTTAGTTTTTTTCAAACCAAGACGTCCAAAGACCCTAGAAACCGTACAACAGGCCTCAGGTTAGACGCCATATTGAATTTAACGTGGGTAAAAACAAGATTATGAGGGATAGACTACAGTCTTTACAATGACACTATATCAAAGTACTAGATTATGTAATTTTCAAAGCTCACAACTAAAAACTTTTGTCATCTGAATAATCTATCTGTTGTTAAATAACAGTACACTCCATTAAACGCACTGTAATATATATAACCTGGTCTATTCCTTCAGAAGTTTGTCACAAAAACATTATGTGGCTGTTATTAAAGGCTACATGTTAAGGCATGAATATGTAGATAAGTTTGCATTATTTTGAAGCTTAAACACATCATATAATTTGCTAATAATGTTAAATTGCCGGTTTCATTAACATCCTCAGATGATAGACCTTTTTTATGGCTCCATTGGGGTATCTAATTTAAATGTTTTAATACATCCTAGTAATGTTACCTTCATCATATGAGATAAATGTAAGCACAAAATTCTTCATTGGCATATCAATGCAATTCTGATGAGGCATGTGTAATAAAATCAAATTCAATTTCAAATATTCAAATTTGATGCTTTATTTATTGGCAATTCAGTTCTTTTTTCTTTTTTTTAAATCATAGATTTCATCATGCACACCAATCATTCCTCAGAGGAAGGCAGTACAGTCAGTTTTGCACAAAACAAAAGAACAGGCCTGTATACCATATACCAATTGTGTGTGTATTTTCTTTTAATTTAAGGACAAACAAAAACAATCCTTCCAAAAACCCTGACATGACTTCAGTACCTTCATATTTAAAGTCTCCTGGGGTGTTTCATTGCACAGAACAGTAATTAATAATATCTTATAAATTAATTTACAAAGTTTTAAGACGTCAAAATAAATGTGCAGCTGAAAAATAACAAAATATTTGTAGTTGTTGAGTGAACATGAAAAGAAAGCAACATTTGACACTGAAAAATAAAATAATCATTATTAATAATATAAATCAGAACTTTAGAACAATAGAGCCTATTTTAATAGATAAGTGGATCAGATGAGATTCGGATATACAGCATGTACATAAACATATCCTACAAAAGTCACTTCCTATATAAAAGAGAGAACTGGCTTCCCCCTTTGGGCCGTCACCATCTCCGGTAAATGTTATTGACTATGTACATCAGGTCAAAGACACATATTGCTCAGATAGTGGAGATTTGTTTGGCACAGCCGATCACTCCTTTAAGAAACACTACAGCTTTCAGCATCCGCTCTTAAAAAACACTTCTTGTCCCTCATCTTTGACTAAAATCTCAAAAACACTGCCATCAGACAGGAAAAATATATTAATCTGTAAGTACTTTCTGTAATTATCTAAAGCGGCATTCGTTTGGACCACGTCACAATCACAGCAGTAATTTTAACAAACAATAAGAAAAACATTTGGTAAGACTTGATCTTGAATTGTTGCGGAGGCTGAATAAATCTACAGTCTCTTGGTCTTTCAGCAATCGACTAGTACTTCCTAAAAGGGGAAAATAAGTCAGTTTGGATGCCTATTTACATTTAGGCTGAGCATTCAGCAACTATTCACATACAATTGAGCTCCATTGAAAAATGTACATTCAGGCCTTGTGTCTTTCAGTGATCAAAGCAGCCTTGCGATATCTTTTTTCACACTGTCATTTCATTCTGTGTGTTCATTTGAGAAAAGCTGGTCGAAGTCAATTTAAAGTGTGTTAAACTACATTCCAAAGCTTTAATCACAGAAGAAACCTTTTCCTGAGAAGGCTGGTGCTTAAGGACTCATGCTGGAAGAGGGACGGCTTTACTCCTTCACCTCTGGCACTTTTTAAATGGAAAAGAAGTGGTATTGAAGGAACGTTATACAAAGCTAACAAAAGTGGGCGTATTTTTCATACAGTATGTAACATCCTAAACCTCTTTGATAGTCCGTTCTGAGGGTTTGTAGTTGGAAGAGCTGGTGTTGGACAAGTAGACGGAGTGGGTCCTGCGGTGCAGCCGGGCACGTTTGGTGGTCAGGTTGCGCCTGCTGTTGCTGATTATGTCATTGATGAACTTCTTGCAGTCCACGCAGACCTCCATGCTGCTCCAGTCCGCTGTGAACTGCTCCGGCAGCTCCAGCTCGTCTTTGGAGGACGAGCGCTCAGCGTGCTTTGATGATCTAAGAGAGGAATCGTCACAAGAAATGATCTTCCTGGCAGCCATTACCACACTACAGATCAAGAGTTCACAGTTTTGTCAGCTGAACCCTTTAGAACCCAATTTGATTTGAAGTATTAAATATTTCAATCATTTAAATGACACAATTACATGTTTACGGTTCTCTGATGCAAGTAAAAACAAGTAATGCAAGTAAAACTTTTTTAGCAAGGGTTTTGTTTGTTTGTTTATTTGAGTTTTATTTATATAAAGGGCTGCATGACTTGATGATTATTTTGTCATATATCAACTGTGATATGATAAACATTTAACTTTGTATCTGAACTTTAAAGTGACCTCAATCCTCTTTTTAGTTGTGTTTCGGTCTACATTATATTCTTGTGTTTTAGGTACCCAATTAGATTTAATATATAATATAATGTAATATAATAATACTAATAATGTTTTACCTCTAATTATAAAAAAATAAGACGTAAAGAAAAATAAAGAAAATGTAATAAAAATTTTATTTTACACTACAAGTTATAATACAATAATAAGACATATAATGTATGTCTTAAAGTTTTCGCTTTCAAACATTCACACCAGGGTTATCATAGTTAACTAAAACTAAAAGCATGATAAAAAACATTTTTATTATTTTAAAATAAACTTAACTGAAACTAAATGTTTTATAATAAATATTGTAATATAATGTTATTTAAATAGTTGCCAAAGCAATCTTGCGCTTTTTTTCCCCGTTTATTCTAATGTACTAAAATAGCTACAACTAAAATGGAAATAAAGAAATCAGACATATTTTTAAAAACTAATAAAAATGACAAACACACAAAATTACTCAAATTAAAATGAAAACAGAAAATACAAAAATAAAAACGGATTCAAATGATAAAATGCTGTATAGTATCTCAATGATAGTAAAATAACACTGGCTCAAACAATTGAGCTTTTAACATTTCAAATTCAAGCTTTTATTCTGGCGCAATTCTGGTGAAATGTTGTAGACTGTGGTCCACCAAAATATTGGAAATTATGTGAATGTGAAAATGACACTACATTCTCACAAACAGTCCCATTTGTTTATTTTAATGTTAATGCTTGTTTTAATGCTCTCAAACCCTCTGCATCTCCCTTATGAATCCTGGTACAAACGATACAGACTCTCTCCATCATTTGTGAAGCTCACCTGGACATTGTGCGCTGAAGGCTGTGACGCTTGTGGCTGGATGTGGAGGAGGGCTTCTCTGTCGCGGCTGATGCTGTAGACTCCTTTTTGGGCAGGATGCTGGGGCCCAGAGAGGAGATGGGCAGGCTGGCATGGGGCTTGGAGGGCAACTTCATCTGAGATGAGAGGGCATGAGGTCATTAGCAAAGTGAAAAAAAGCACACTATTGTTCAAAAGTCTGGGGTCAATAAGAAATTAATACTTTTATTAAGCAAGGATGCATTAAATTGATCAAAAGTCAGTGTTTATAGTGTTACAAAAGATTTCTTTCTATTTCAAATAAAAGCTGTTTTTATTCATCAAAAAAAATTTCAACATTGATAATATGTTTCAATATAATTCTGAAGGATCATGTGACTGAATACTGGAGAAATGATGCTGAAAATTCTGCTTTGCATCACAGGAATAAATTACATTTGAAAACAGATTCAAATACAAAACATGTATTTTAAATTGTAATAATATTTACTGTTTTACTGTATTTTTGATCAAATAAATACAGCCTTGGTGAACATAAGGTAAGGACGTAACATTTACCTTCTTACAGCACTGTGAACAAACAGGCCTGTGAGAAGAAAAGAAGAAAAAATATGATTCCACTGCACATCACTTTACTTTCTTAATTTCCAGTTTGAAATGAGAATCTCCACCCACCTCTTACAGAACTGGCATGTGTAGGACCAGGTGAAGAGCGAGAACTTCTTCGTCCGACATGAGAAGCAAAGCTGAGAGGAAGGGTTACACAATCAAACACTTGCTTACACACCTAGCATGTTCAAAACCTAGTGAGCTGCCTGAATAGACAGCATCATGTGCTCCAAACAAGAAGACAATCCCAAAACATAAGCTTGGGCTAATGTATATAGTGCTATATATACATGTAGAGCGTGCAATGAATGTGAAGAGTAAATTTACCTTTCCTTTCTTTAGCGCATTATAGACGTCTTTATACTGCTGGAACTTCTCCAGCTCTGCTTTAACAAGAACCTGTCTGATATGCATCACCTCCTCTACGGTCAAAGTCAGGCACTCGACGGGGTAGCAGAACTCCTCCTGAAACCAACATATCACTTTCACAAACATGCCAAGTATACACTGCATATTTAAACATGCCATGCTGTCACACCCGAGAATGAGGGATGGAAAAACCATTACATGCTAGATCACAATAATGGTTACACCTTCTGCCAAACAAAACACACAACAAAACCCACAACACAATGGCAATGGAGACAGAGCTGAACATTTAATTCATTAATGAGGTTTGTTTGTTTATTTGAGTTTTATTTATATAAAGGGCTGCATGACTTGATGATTATTTTGTCATATATCAACTGTGATATGATAAACATTTAACTTTGTATCTGAACTTTAAAGTGACCTCAATCCTCTTTTTAGTTGTGTTTCGGTCTACATTATATTCTTGTGTTTTAGGTACCCAATTAGATTTAATATATAATATAATGTAATATAATAATACTAATAATGTTTTACCTCTAATTATAAAAAAATAAGACGTAAAGAAAAATAAAGAAAATGTAATAAAAATTTTATTTTACACTACAAGTTATAATACAATAATAAGACATATAATGTATGTCTTAAAGTTTTCGCTTTCAAACATTCACACCAGGGTTATCATAGTTAACTAAAACTAAAAGCATGATAAAAAACATTTTTATTATTTTAAAATAAACTTAACTGAAACTAAATGTTTTATAATAAATATTGTAATATAATGTTATTTAAATAGTTGCCAAAGCAATCTTGCGCTTTTTTTCCCCGTTTATTCTAATGTACTAAAATAGCTACAACTAAAATGGAAATAAAGAAATCAGACATATTTTTAAAAACTAATAAAAATGACAAACACACAAAATTACTCAAATTAAAATGAAAACAGAAAATACAAAAATAAAAACGGATTCAAATGATAAAATGCTGTATAGTATCTCAATGATAGTAAAATAACACTGGCTCAAACAATTGAGCTTTTAACATTTCAAATTCAAGCTTTTATTCTGGCGCAATTCTGGTGAAATGTTGTAGACTGTGGTCCACCAAAATATTGGAAATTATGTGAATGTGAAAATGACACTACATTCTCACAAACAGTCCCATTTTTTTATTTTAATGTTAATGCTTGTTTTAATGCTCTCAAACCCTCTGCATCTCCCTTATGAATCCTGGTACAAACGATACAGACTCTCTCCATCATTTGTGAAGCCCACCTGGACATTGTGCGCTGAAGGCTGTGACGCTTGTGGCTGGATGTGGAGGAGGGCTTCTCTGTCGCGGCTGATGCTGTAGACTCCTTTTTGGGCAGGATGCTGGGGCCCAGAGAGGAGATGGGCAGGCTGGCATGGGGCTTGGAGGGCAACTTCATCTGAGATGAGAGGGCATGAGGTCATTAGCAAAGTGAAAAAAAGCACACTATTGTTCAAAAGTCTGGGGTCAATAAGAAATTAATACTTTTATTAAGCAAGGATGCATTAAATTGATCAAAAGTCAGTGTTTATAGTGTTACAAAAGATTTCTTTCTATTTCAAATAAAAGCTGTTTTTATTCATCAAAAAAAATTTCAACATTGATAATATGTTTCAATATAATTCTGAAGGATCATGTGACTGAATACTGGAGAAATGATGCTGAAAATTCTGCTTTGCATCACAGGAATAAATTACATTTGAAAACAGATTCAAATACAAAACATGTATTTTAAATTGTAATAATATTTACTGTTTTACTGTATTTTTGATCAAATAAATACAGCCTTGGTGAACATAAGGTAAGGACGTAACATTTACCTTCTTACAGCACTGTGAACAAACAGGCCTGTGAGAAGAAAAGAAGAAAAAATATGATTCCACTGCACATCACTTTACTTTCTTAATTTCCAGTTTGAAATGAGAATCTCCACCCACCTCTTACAGAACTGGCATGTGTAGGACCAGGTGAAGAGCGAGAACTTCTTCGTCCGACATGAGAAGCAAAGCTGAGAGGAAGGGTTACACAATCAAACACTTGCTTACACACCTAGCATGTTCAAAACCTAGTGAGCTGCCTGAATAGACAGCATCATGTGCTCCAAACAAGAAGACAATCCCAAAACATAAGCTTGGGCTAATGTATATAGTGCTATATATACATGTAGAGCGTGCAATGAATGTGAAGAGTAAATTTACCTTTCCTTTCTTTAGCGCATTATAGACGTCTTTATACTGCTGGAACTTCTCCAGCTCTGCTTTAACAAGAACCTGTCTGATATGCATCACCTCCTCTACGGTCAAAGTCAGGCACTCGACGAGCGGGCAATGAATGTGAAGAGTAAATTTACCTTTCCTTTCTTTAGCGCATTATAGACGTCTTTATACTGCTGGAACTTCTCCAGCTCTGCTTTAACAAGAACCTGTCTGATATGCATCACCTCCTCTACGGTCAAAGTCAGGCACTCGACGGGGTAGCAGAACTCCTCCTGAAACCAACATATCACTTTCACAAACATGCCAAGTATACACTGCATATTTAAACATGCCATGCTGTCACACCCGAGAATGAGGGATGGAAAAACCATTACATGCTAGATCACAATAATGGTTACACCTTCTGCCAAACAAAACACACAACAAAACCCACAACACAATGGCAATGGAGACAGAGCTGAACATTTAATTCATTAATGAGTACACAATCAAACACTTGCTTACACACCTAGCATGTTCAAAACCTAGTGAGCTGCCTGAATAGACAGCATCATGTGCTCCAAACAAGAAGACAATCCCAAAACATAAGCTTGGGCTAATGTATATAGTGCTACATATACATGTAGTGTAGAGCGTGCAATGAATGTGAAGAGTAAATTTACCTTTCCTTTCTTTAGCGCATTATAGACGTCTTTATACTGCTGGAACTTCTCCAGCTCTGCTTTAACAAGAACCTGTCTGATATGCATCACCTCCTCTACGGTCAAAGTCAGGCACTCGACGGGGTAGCAGAACTCCTCCTGAAACCAACATATCACTTTCACAAACATGCCAAGTATACACTGCATATTTAAACATGCCATGCTGTCACACCCGAGAATGAGGGATGGAAAAACCATTACATGCTAGATCACAATAATGGTTACACCTTCTGCCAAACAAAACACACAACAAAACCCACAACACAATGGCAATGGAGACAGAGCTGAACATTTAATTCATTAATGAGGAATGGTAAACTGTCTGTTTATGTTGTTATGCAAGTTTCACCTCTATAGGTCAGGCAAAATTTGCATATAAGGATGAGTAGAAATGTTCATGCTCTGTGCTAAAACAATGCACGGCGCCCCAGGACTAGTCCTTACCCAACTTTAAAGGTCACACTGATTCAAGCACACATAAAAGCCAATACTTATCTCTAATTCTTACCTTTAAGCACCTTAACTATTATTAAAAAGACAGATGTCTTGTGAACTACAGAATAAGAGACTCATATTGGCTTTTATGCCCCTTGTCACCCAGTGTTAGTATCAGTAATATGTAGTTTGATGGGACGTACCGCACGACCGCTGCCTAGTGCGTGAGCCTGACCAAAGAAAACAACATTGGCTTTTTTTTTTGGCATTTGTTGGAAAATAACTGCTGTATAGTTTCATTTACAAAACCAAAAAGTGTCACTGATACTCCCTAAATGTTATACAAATAAGTAAATGTTAAATAAATGCTGTAAAAAATATTCTAAAGGGACAAAAAGTCTAAGATAGTATTAAAAAAAGAAACCAGATTTTTTTAAATAAAAAAATAAAAAAATGAGGCATCACTCTCCATTGGTATTTCAAATACAAATATAATATGATCTAATCTAAAATAAAATAAAATAATATAATATGACAGATTTAGATATCATTATCTAAATATAACAAACACTAAGCAAATATATTTAAAAAAAAATTATAAAAAAAATGACAAAGCTCAGACAAAACTTTAAAAAAAAATTCTTTTTTAAAGCAGACAGGATATCTTTAATTGAATTGATCAATTATAAATTTAAAAAAGAAATAAAAAGAAAATGAGGCATCACTCTTCACTGATATTTCTGATATAATATAATATAATATAATATAATATAATTAGTGCTGTCAAATGATTAATCGTGAATAATCGCATCCTAAATAGAAGTTTTTCTTTACATAATATATGTGTGTACTCAACTGTGTATATTTATTATGTATATTATGTATATTTTGAAAATATTTACATGTATAATTTATATTTGTATAATTTATATTAAACAAATATATTTAATATAGAAATATAACATTTTTCTTAAATATATACATGCACGTGTGTGTGTGTGTATTTATATATACATAAACACACACACACACACACACACACACACACACACACACACACATATTATACGTATTTTGTCTTTTTGAATATTTCGGCAGGGTTTTTGCAATATAGAAGATATAAAACCCACTCACATCCGAGTCGGAGCTATCAAGCTCAGCCAGCGTAGGCGCTTTGAGCAACCTCTTTCTCTGGGACAGCGGCTGACCTCCGGCTACACCGTTTACGGGGCTCCGAGCTGGCGACGTGCCATTGGCCAGGGACAGTGTGCTGACGGCCAACTTTCGGTGTCCGTCAGGGATGTCTGTATGCGGGTGGACAATATGGACATAATCAGACACCAATCAGGACAGCAAAAACTATGCTTTGTTTACACTGCACTCAACTACAAACTGTTTTTCAAGTCTACTGATCTTGATTACTGACTGTTTGCACTGTCAAATTGGAACTGTTGAAATTGGATCTCCTTGTTTCTATACTGGTTGCAACAGTAACGACTTGTGAACGTTCCTCTGCAACAGCTGAGGACTTTCCAAAGTGGAAAGTGGAAAGTGAGGACAGAAACGGGAGGTTTTGTCCATCATGGCATCTCACTGTGGTTACTGTATTTACACATGGATAGATATACTGTGAAAGAAATGGTTCACTCACTTGTTTTAAGTGACTACATAGCAAATGCCACTTAGTTCACTAATTTGTGAATTCAGACACAGCTAGTAACACAATACATTTCTCAAATGACTACAAAAGAGACTTCAAATCCAATCTGACCATTTAGGCTCAAATAATCTACTTTCTGTTGGATTTCAAATCTCATATCTAATGTAACAAGCCATGTCATAAATTATTGCATTCAGATTATGCACGGCAGTATATAGTGACGAAATTACATAACACTGATGTCCACAGCAATGAAAACAGTATAATTCACTAAATCAGGTCAACAGAAGTTTAAATAAACTATTGTTCAAAAGCTTCTTATACGGCAAATAAATAAATAAATAAAAACATTTTTGTGAAATATTATAATTTAAAATATATTTTTTTATTTTAATATATTTTAACATTTTATTTATTCCTGTGATGACAAAGTTGAATTTTCATCATCATTACTCCAGTCTTTAGTGTCACATGATCCTTCAGAAATCATTCTAATATGCTGATTTACTGCTCCATTTATCATTATCAATGTTGAAAATATCTGTGCCGCTTAATATTTTTGTGGTTTTTTAATGAAAATATTTTGCAACATTAATAACATGTTATAAACGTTAATGTATCCTTGCTGAATAAAAGTATTAATTCAAACCTTTGAACTGTAGTGTAAATCTCTTTTGCACAACACCCTAAAAATCTCATACAGACTTAAACTACATATGTGATGTATGAAATTTTCACAAAACTAATAGAATACAATCAGAACATTTAGGAAAAGAAACATCGCTATACTACAGATACTGATCCTTTCTATATTAAGAAAACAAATGTACTATGTTAAAAAGTAATATTCCTGGTCATTTGAGGCTCAAGTGAGATATTTATAGAACTTAGATGGACAGAGTATAAAAATAAACATTGCAGCATATTAAATATTGATGCCTGCAGACCCACAGTTACATAACCCTTCTTAAACTAGACTAATCCTCATTCAGAAATGAATTCTGCGAGCTCTGCTGTTCACCCACACAGTTTGTGTTTGATTCATACTCTAGCTCTCAGAACCCAGGCATTTCTCTCACACTGGGCTCAGAGGTGTGAGGGAGCGATGTGAAAGTCATGCTTGCGTCAGGAATACTTTACCTGAGCTTCGGAACAAGTCCTGTGGGGTGCTCATACTTTTGCCTGCGCCTAGAAAGGAACATATTCTTCAATATGATCCCAAGAGCACAAAACAGGCCTTTCTACTGACATTCACACAGTAAGCCAATATACGAGTGTAAACTACACTTAGATAAATCAATCAGCAGCTCTGTGACACCAGCACACAGAAGCACAAGCACAGTGCAGCCACACAGAAGCAGCAGCCATACTGGACAGAGGATTTGTGGGATACGGAAGGTGGAAGGAACAGTGCGGTTTAGTAGCAGGAGGACATACAGAGGAAAGTCCAGGGCAAGCAGCCATATTGGAGGCTAGCAGCAACTACTTTACATTAAAAACTATAAATCGTAATGTATGACTTATTTAATGCAACAAAAGGGAAAGGGAAGGAAATACAGTCTACTTAAAGGGCTTTATTCATTAATTACTGACAGTGATTAAATCTGCATTGCTTCTCATTTGAATGAAAGCTGAGCTGGCTCTCAGCATATGTCTACAGAAATCGTTGGAGTAATTCAACTCTCGTTGGAGATGAATTACTTTAAGTTGTTGCAAATTGCTGTCAGTGTGAACATAACTAAAATAAAGGGTTTTAAAACTTGGCATCAAATTAAATATGGTATATAATATGACCAAAGTCTATTAGGCATATCTTCTGGTCATTAAGAATTCCAATAAGAACCAGGGCATGAGAGTTTAAGAAGCCATAGTCCATCTTACTGTCTCTTCCATTCACAGGCCACAGCAAGTCTTATCCAACCAATCTGAACAACCATCACTATATGTATTAATGTTGGCTACAAACATGGAAGAGCATCTACAGTTGAATGGATTTGACTGAAAGCCATGGTCGGATTTACCTCTTTTCGTGACATAGGCAAAACTAATTTTTGGGCCCCCCTTCCCTATTAATATAATAGGCCTAAAATTACCACCCAAGCAAACAAAAATATTTCTTAATCCGTGGAAACCGTTACAGCGTTCAGTCAATAAAAATCAAACGCAGGTTCTTAATTTGTTTGAGAATTCAAACTAATTGCATTTCATTCCATTAATAGGTGCGGCGTGGCCACATAACCACTTCGGGAGTGCATTATTTCTCTAATAATTTTAACAGCCTGGAGTCACAATCACAAATCAATTGTTCAGCTGATTTCTTTCAAGACATTTGACATGTTTCCGTCCTGAAATCTCGTGTGTGTTGAACTAGCTAATTTTTTATGCACCTCATCCCAAACCTTCAGTTGCAAATTCCAAAACGTCATTTTAGAGCTAATAACAGAGGCTTGAGCCATTGATATGCAGGCTAACACAGTTATTAATGCAGTCTAACGCAGTTATTAGATAGAGAGAGTGAAAGAGAGAGGGAGAGATTAAGTGTGTGTGAATACTTGCGTCTGTGCGTCTCTCAGCAGTATTCAGCAGCAGCGTCTACTAATAGTGAATCTTTAAGTTGAACTGCTTCAAGAACCTCGCTACTGAGAAATGTCATTAAACTTTTCAGCTGCGAAACTCTTTTATTGATAAATTTGCGGGGCAGCCGCAGCACTGATTACAAGTTTCTGTTCGCGTCTCAGCGTGTGTGCACGAGTGCGTGTGTGAGAGAGACTGGGAGAAAGAAAGCGTGATTTCCGTACATAAAAAAGGTTGAAGACATGGAAACAGTTTGTCATTTTTACCCTATTATTTGCTATATTTATTTGCTCAATTTCTTCTGGGGTTTTGGTTCTTTTACTGTTGTAGATAGCCCATAGCATAACAAAAATATTATATATCTCTTCATTGTGTTTGTGCCCCTCCTGGATGAGCAAGCATAGGCACGTGCCTAGAATGCCTATGCGTAAACCCGGCCCTGCTGAAAGCCATTGCTCACAGAAAAGCTTATAAAATCTTTGATTTATCCTCTTGATTTGAATGTTTTTATTTGAATGTGGCTTACCTGGTTAGCCGTAAACCTATTGGAATAACTGATATCATAGCTAGATTTTATGGAAAGTTATCCTGAAACTGGAATACAGTACACAAATTTCAAAATCTGAACATATTTGAATATTTGAAATGTATTCTCTGTTTTCATTTTGTCATGTCCTTTTATCATTGTATTAGTTTTTTTTATATATTTCTATTTAGCATTTATTTCAGTTTTGTACTTCAATCTAAATGTAATTTCTGTTTTTTTAAGTTTAGTTTTTTCATTTAAAACTGATATTTTATTTCTTTGAATTCTTTGAATTTTTATTTCTTAGTTCCTTTGAACTTTCTCTTTATTTCTTAAAATAATATCATTCTATTTTTAATACAATAGACAACTAATCTAATTCTGATTTTTACAATTACAACACTCTCTCCGACAGGTTGGAATAGTCTGAAGCTAAAAACAATCAAAGTCTGTGCCTATCATATACTACACGATTTTCTATAAATCTGTCAATTCTGACAGTCCAAAATCTCCACTGCTGACTCGTCCAGACCAAAAATCTGTGAACAAAATCAGAGCAAAAGTTGTGTGGCATATTCTAACCCTAACTAAATAAGTAATGTTTGAAGAATTCAATCCACAGACATGCAGTCTTGTCAATGTAAGAGGGTTTTCTTCAAGACTGGAGGCACTGCCTTGTCCCCTTCCTCCTCTATGGACTAACAGGTTCACTGCCACGACCCCACCACCAGAGGAGCGTGACATGAGGGTAGGAGCCACTACAGGGGTCTGGCACAAACACAGAATCCACAGGGTCAGTGAGCTGACAGCAGTAAAGCCACAGTGAAGTCTTTACCTGATGAGTCAAAACTGACAGACATGCTAAGTGGGCGCATTACTGCGAGGAAGAGGCAGAGGTTATGGATGAAGAGAGAGGGAGGAGAAGATAAATAAAGCCATGGGTTAAAACAAGGCATTAAATGTTAATGCATTTAATGTTAGATATAAAGAATGCTGCTCTGTAACTCCATTAATAAACAGGAACACAATTCAACAACCAAGCAGCCAAACAACAGGTAATTTCTTTTAGGATCAAGAAAGAATAAATGTTATTTATCATTTCATACTGAACAACCACTATACAGCACAGGTAAAACTCACATTACAATTCACATTACAAAAGGTAGGACTGATGAAGCTTTCTGACAACATATAATGTATATCACATTCACACAACCAATGGAATACAATTAACGTCTTATATTACTTTAGGATCAAGAACGAAAAATTGTATTTATTTATAATGAAATAGTAAAAATGTGAGAAAAATAAATACACTGAAGTAAAGTCCAACTAATCACATAATACATACAATAGATATTTATGTTAATCTGCTTTAGGTTTTAAAGGTTTATAGACTGTAGACACTGAACTTTGTCTCTTTAGGCAGCTGGAGGAAACAACAGACTCTTTTCATCACAAACTGATAATACATACGTGCAAACCTTAAGCTTTATTAAGTCTGCTGTAACCGACTCAAATCTGGGACATTTATCCAACATGGATCACATTCAGTCCGATATAATGATTGTCAGATTTGTGCTTGTGTAACTGTACAATCACCCACACAAACAGCCTAGAGGTCTTTATGTACAAGTGCACGTTCAACTTTAAATCTCACAATCTTTAACTATTGAATCCTACAGCAAAATACCACTATGAGACCAAATCTCAGGGCAAATCCACTATTAAGACTATGTACCTTCTCTATAACCTCGTAAATGTCAATGGCATTGATGTACAGTACAAGAATCAAATGGCGTGTAACAATGTGGATGTATGTTTTTAAAAACATACAGTATCAATCCAAGTTGAGATATGTAATTAGACATTTACAGCTGTAAATCAAATGGGCGGCGCAGAGTTAGAGACACAGGGTTGTACTACAGACACTGTTAGTGAACAAATGGTTGAGTGTAGCACAAGCAGCCATGCATGAGATTGACACACTGTCACACATCTGCACTGCTGTCTGACATGACCTGAGGTCAATCTCTAACACATACTCACCTTCTTCCACATGACTGATATACCTGATATATAGGTTAACTAACACAACATGAAGCTGGCTTTGAGTGTAAATACAAGCTATTTAAAATAAACAATGTATACTGAACATGAACAGAATGCATTTGGAAAAACATTTGTGCACAGGATAATAAACATATAGACAAGGTGTCTATGCAGTGTTAAAGCAAACACTAGCAGTCAAAAACTTAAATATTAAATAAACTTAAATTTGATTAAAATGTTTATCAAGATCTTAAAAACCTTTTATGCGAAAATGTTTGTGCTTAATCTTTTATAAATTTTACTTAAGATTTTTTTTACAAATAATATATGATTATTATTATTATTATTGTACAATGATAACAAAAAGTGTACAACAACAACAACAATAATAATTATTTATTTGTATTATTATTATTAGTAGTAGTATTATTATAAACTATTTATAATTATGTGCAATATTTTCCACATTTAAAACTTAAAAATCTTTTGATTATGCATACATGTTTATGCTTAAAATGTGCCTACATAAGATTAAAATTAATATTATTATTAATAATAATTGGTATTAATTATATATATATATATATATATA